>NC_056746.1:594891975-595191975 GCF_019279795.1 Protopterus annectens | reverse complement strand
GGAAGTGTATTCCAATTAATGTCCCCTGTTTAAATACTATCATCGGTGGCCTGTTGCTATCAATGTAACCTGTATGCTGGTGTAATGCCCACTATGGTTCCATATATGCATGGGTTCTGTTTGCTATGCAAATGGTCCAAATTTGTTGTTTTGGGTTAATGGGAATACTCATGCTGTTATAACTAATCCTGAAATGTGTTTACTATTACTAACCAACATATGTTCTAATATTGCAACACCATAGCATGTCTGGGAAGGCCGATCTCAGTGGCTCCACCTATCCCGCCTCATCTGGCCATGGCAGCAGATCCCAGCATCTCTGGGACCCACCCTGGGACTTCCTCATCTGCTGGTTCTGCACCAACATTAGGTTGAACCATCTCAGGGGATGGGGATCACCCCCCTCCTGGGCATGGGCATGGACAGGATCCAGTCATCTGAAGCCAGGTCTGGGGTCTGGTGCACAGTGAGCTCTGCAAGGAACTGGGAGATCTGCTATGCCACATGGCCAACTAGAGGGTCAGCCTGCCCCTCCTGCTCAGCCCCCAGCACAGCCACCTTTGGGGCCATGCAGGTGCAGTGATGACTGCCCATGGGTCAGGACCTCAGTCCTACTGTATCCATTTGGGGGCTCGTGGGCTTCTGATTACCAAACACCCCTCCCCATCCAAGGTATTTACCCACCACATGTGTCATATACTGCCCCTGTATGCTGTCTTGTCTGTCTTGTCTGTCTTTCTACCCAACCTACCTACCCAAATATACCTACTGTCCTTCCCCAACATCCCACTCTCACCTTAAAAAAAAAAAGGGCAATCTGTTCCCCCCCAAAAAAGTCACACCACACATAGCTGTCCATTTCACACGCATGTTCACTGGACACATGTAGTCTGGTCTAATTGGCTTCAGAACACATTATTGTTGTCCTCACCACTCTTTCAGGGGTTTGAGTGTCCAAATTTACCTCCAAATTCAGTAGATATGGACAGCTGTTGCTGTAGAAAAAATGGACAGCTATGGACCTTCCTTACACCCATCCTGCACATGTCTAGCTATCTTTCATATTGCTTTTCCCTCTCTGTGCCCCCTTTTTCACCACTTTCCTATTACCCTTTTTTTGTTTTGTTTTAAAAAACTTAACATGAGGGTAAGCGGGAGTAAGCAGTGGTAAGTGGGACTAAGCCTGTTTGCATGGTGCTAAGTGATGTCTACACAGATTAAGCACTTTTACGGCTAACTGTCTGTCAGCATAGTTAACCAGAAATTAGCAGTGCTTACCGCCATGCAAACCCATGCAAACCCACTTACAACTGCTTAAAAGTGCCTTAATCACTCTGTATACAACAGCCCTTGTTCTTCCCAGCAAGAAAACAACCAGTGGTTGCAAGTCTTGAACCCAGGATCCTGAATACCATAACCACAGCAATTTACTACTAAGTCATATATATATGTTACATGTTTTTTTCGAACATATCATGCAGCACAGTCATTCAACAGTACAGAAATGGTTTTGTTAACATTAGTCATGTGCTGCACATAGATATAAATGTATATGTGTATAGAGATGTATATATATATATATATATATATATATATATATATATATATATATAAACATTAATATGTAATATATGTAGAGATATACATATAAAATATACACATATATGATATATGATTTTATATATATATATATATATATATATATATATATATATGTAAGTCTATACATATATATATATATATATATATATATATATACATATATATATATATATATATATATTTATATCTATATAGACATATATATATATATATATATATATATATATATATATATATATATATATATATATATATATATATATATATATATATATATATTTATATATGTATATGTATGCATATATATATATATATATATATATATATATATATATATATATCTACATATATATATGCCGTAGCAATAGCTGACATCTGCACATCTGTACAGAGGACAGACAGAAAGTAGATAGCCAACAGGTTATGCATTAGGATGAATGTTTTGAAAGATAGTCATCTGAAACTGAAAGGTATGCCAGTACTACATGACAGCAGTCCTCAATGACATGTCCAAAATCATAGTAGTCTACAGTTAATATCAACATATCAGATCAATATCCAATAGGCGATGCATAAAAACATACAGCTCAAACACTAAGAAGAAGATAGTCAGTACTCGGAGTCCCAGCTTTGCATGCAGGGGTGTACGGTTCTAGTACTACAATCTGCAATCTACTCTTACTTGGAAAAGCACTATTAAAAGTGCTAACATACACTGATGAAGGGTTTTTACCTGAAAGCTTTGGCTTTGTTTTAATAAATAGCTTTTTGTAACATCTTGGGTTGCTGAGTTCATATTTTTACAACTATGTCTTCCAGGTAACAAGCAGAGGGCTCGCCTACCAGCATTTTCTGTTGGGGAAGCTGACTTCATCACCCAATATGTGATTGCACATTATACACTGTTATTTGGGCAGAGAGCAGAAGATGTGCAGGAGAGGACTGGCCTGTGGAACAGTGTGGTCCACAGGGTAAATAATGCCGGCCTGTATAACAGAACATGAGCAGGTGCAGCATTGAGCCACTGACCTCATCCACCATGCCCATCAATAGGCTGCTGCTGCAGTGAGGGACCGGCTAGCCATAGGTGGGGGTCCAGTCATCCAGCCCCCACTGACACCCATCAAGGAGCTCCTCACCAAGCTTGGGGCACCTGCCCAATGCATAAGTCATGAAGCTGAGGGAAGCATTGTGGAGGTGGGTTGCACCCACACACTGGACGAGGAGTATGCAGGTAAGGGTCCAGTGGGGATTAGTACACTAATAGGCTCATAGGTTCATAGGTAGGTACTAGGCTATTGGCCCAAGGTTCACTGGCTTATGCCACCCAAGAAAGTTAATTCCCTGTGCCTCTGTCAAGCAGTGCCAAAGAAGTGATCCCCAAGGTGTATTTCCTATTTTCCATCCACTCCAAAAGATTTTTCTTGAAGAGTGCTAATGCTAATGAGGAACTTTGCTTGACATAGATGAGTAACTTGTTCCGGAGTATAGGAAGTCTCTGGGACAGGAATCTATCCCTCCAGCATGTCCTGTTTATTGTGGTGACATGGTTTAAGTCCCTAGAGTGTGTAGCTCAGAGTGATTGGGATTTCTTTAGGTGTAGCATGTCCAACAGCTCTGGTTTAACATAGCTTTGTACAGAGTAAAGCTGGAGTTTTTTGAGACAGTCAGTGTAGGGCATCTGAGATCAGTAATCCTCTTTGTGAGGTACTTCTGCGGCCTTTCCAGCGGCCTTTCCAGCTGCTGCAGATGTCTTATGAGGTACATTCCAAAAGGGGTGTTGTACTCTATAATGGGTCTAATGAGTGCTGAGTAGAGGGGAACAATGACCTCTGTTTTCCTGGATGAGAACCCTTTTGTGATGAGGTGTACCACATAGAATGATTTCCTGACTACTGTGGTGATGTGATTATCAAAGGAGAGACTACTGTCCACCTGTCCCAAGGTCTCTTATCACAGATTTGGCATCAAGTAGACTGCTGTTTTTGTAGTAGTTCATGGGTACAGAGTTTTTTTTTTATCAAAGGGGATGACAATGCACTTTTTGGCATTGGGCTTGAGGCCATGCCTCTGACACCTGACATCTGTCTCAGTGAGGCCCTTCTGTAGGATGTCCACATCATTTGGGGACTCATCTATTGCTCCTAGTTTGTAGTCATCTGTGAACTTCATTAGCCAAAGACCTTCTGTGTTAGCCTGTACTTCAGAGAAGTAGATACCGAACAGGAGAGGTCCCAGGACTGAACCCTGTGATACTCCACTTGTCACTGGTTTGAAGTCAGATTTGGAATCTGCAACTTTTACAGTTTGGGTTCTGTCAGTGAGCCAGTTGGCAACCCATCTTGTGATGTAGGGAATTATACCTAGTTTAGTGAGTTTAGCTATAATTCCAGAATGAGGGATGGTGTTGAAAGCCTTGGTGAGGTCAAGATAGGCTGTGTGATGTATCAGACATACATGTATCTGTATTGTATCTACATCCATGTGTTTGGTCCAATTGCAGTTGTGGATGGAGTTTTCTAATGCACAATAGTACACATCTATGGTGAGGACAGGACATTGTGTATTATTGCAGTTAGTACTGCAGATGTGCAGACATGCTGCATCTATCCTGTACCAAGGCCACATGTGAGTCTGCTGACAAAAACTCCATCTCACAACTATCTAGGACCCTCTCATCTGCATATGGGACACCAGACTGAAGTAGGTGAGTATGACATTGTTCTGTTGTTGCCTGGCAATATAGCATGTGAAGGGCATGCAATATACCATGCACACAACCATCAGTAATAGCTATATTGCTTAATCTTCTACTTCTTCTTCTTCTTTTGGCTTTTCCCAGTTAGGGGTCATCACAGCGGATCACCTGTCTGCTCATGATTGGCAGTGGAGTTTTACAGTGTCGAGTTGCCAGCCCAGCGGCCAACCTTCCACAGAAGGCACACACATGCATACACTCACACCTAGGGCCAATTTAGAGTGTCCAATCCACCTACAGCATGTCTTTGGGATATGGGAGGAAACTGGAGCACCCGGAGGAAACCCACGTGACCACAGGGAGGACATGCAGACTCTGCACAAACAGCACCCCAGCCAAGGATCGAACTGGAGAACCTCTTGCTGTGAGGTGGCAATGCTAATTGCTGCACCACCGAGGCCACCCCATTGCTTAATGTAATAGCTATATTACTTTTTGTGCATGTTCACTTGTGCTGGGGTAACTGCATTGCATCACAGTGGTCACCACTGCGGCCTATCTGATGTTAATTCAACATTCCTGTAGCATACCTCACAACTTGTCAATGCCAAGACATCTGGACAGAAGCCAGCAAAATGGGCTGGACAAACAGCCTAAGGTAGGGACATGTGTGACACATTAATGGTATACAGTGGATATAAATTGCGTACACACCCCTGTTAACATGCAAGGTGTTCCTGTTACATACTAATTAGGACCACAATATGTCAGTCCACACCTCTTCCAGCTTTTAATGTGACCCATAACAGGAACAGTTCACTTGTAAAACCAAGCATCTGGACTCATATATTGCACCAATAAGGCTGACTACCTGTGAAGGCAGCAGACATCATATCAGCATGATGTTCCAGTCTGGTAAGATATCTCGTGCTGCCATATGTGTCAGTACCCTCACTGTGGCCTATTTTGCTACAATATCAGATACATGGCTATTGTTAAGGCACACAGCCCACTTCCGACCATATATAGGTTGCAAACATATGGATATTCCAAACACATTTGTACAGAGGACTGTACAATAATTTAATCTGCTGCATGTGAGACAGATGCTGTTACCACACTATATAAAGTAATGGCAGAGGGAGGTGGTCACCAGCCGTGTATGGTATACACATCAAAATGGTATAAGCCACAAAAAATATGATCCTCACACACAGAAATGGTTGACAGTATTGAGATTAGAACTCCTGCCTCTCTAGGTACTCCTACTATAGTGCTACACAGCTATCAGACACACCACATACCTTATACATTTCCCCCTATTCCAAAGTTACTTCTAAGGTGGATGACATCAACAGGACTTCTAAATTGGCATGAGGGGAAGTGTAAAGGGTAGTACACAGGTCAAAAATGGTGGAACCTACACACTACATGAGTCTCACACAAACACATCCAAACAGTTGCCAGTAGGGTGATGAGAACTGTTGCATATCTAGTTGTTACTGTAGTTCTACACAGTTTTCAGACATGCCAGAGAGCTGATACATTTCCACTTAGTCCAAAGGTACTTCTAAGGTGGATGACATCAACAGGATGACTAGATTGGGGTGAGGGGAAGTGTGAAGGCTAGTACACAAGTCAAAAATGGTATATGCCAGACAGTACGTGATTCACACACACACACACACACACACACACACACACACACACACACACACACACACACACACACACACACACACAAACACACTTGCCAGTATTGGGATTAGAACTCCTGCCTATCTAGTTATGTTTACTATAGCATTACGCAGTTACCACATGCACTACAGAACTTACTTAATTTTCAAATGGCCAAAGCTGCTGATAACTGCACAGCTGTGGTAAAGTATTACAGGTGGCAGATAGTCTGCCTTATGTTCCACCTTTACATCATGTTAGTTCTTTTCTGTCTTGCACTTCAGCTAGCATTATGGCTTGGCACTTCACCATGTTATTGTATCAAGAAGTGTGGCACACCTGAGAGCCATCACCAGTACTTGTTCATCACAGATGTAGCCCCAGTAATTACTAGTTATGTCCACCCCTCCTAGCATGTTTGAAGGGCAGTTTTCTGTGCTTTCACTCATTAACCTGGTGCACTTGTCCATTCTGAGGCACTGCTGCAACTGCCTCATGTACACAGATGACCCTACCCTCTAAACTTCAAACACGCAGACCTGTTAGAGTTACCGATATATCATCCAGTGTGGACATTTGCACTTTCCAGCAAAGACTGGACTAGCAGGTCAAGAGGATAAGATCAACACCTGCCCTACACCATGTAGAAAACATAGCTCACCATGACATCCACTTTGACAGCCATGACATACAGTGGAAAGCCACACACCCACCTTCCCAGAGGCACTCAATGGACCTGTACCCAAACAGCACAGACCAGCAAGACAGACACTCACTCAGACACAGTGACATGGCACATGCCAAGGGACATATATTTAACCTACACAGACAGTGTGCCCCTCAACCTAAGCTCCTAAGGCTAACCACCTTGCACAGTACAGTGATCATGGGTTACTCAATACTGAGGCACACATATATATCCCAGTCACTAAGTTGAATATAGAGCAGGTAACAGCCAAATATCTGTCACATGCCAGCATCCAACACATGACACAGCCAGTCATGACACTCCACAACAACTATGAGTATCACTCTGTATCCATGTGGGTGTGAATGACTTGGGACACACCTCCCTGGACTACATGACAAGACACATGGTTGAACTCTCTGATTATGTGGTCCAGGCAGGTGTGACAGTAGCCCTGAACAGAGTATCACCATCACCCAGAATGATGGTGCGGTACTATCAACAGATTGACTGCAAAGTTGGCTTACGTGTTTTGTGTAATTCACAGGGGATCCAGTACCTCTTGGGATGACATGACTGACAGAACCCAATGACTTGCCACAGATGTCCTATATCTGTCAGCACTGGGTTTCCAGGTACTGGCTAAGTGTCTTGCCACCCCTATGATGCCTTATTAGACAGTGTTCCTAATGTAATTACTACCATAACAGCTAGACATGAATGCAGTCTGAGGGTCTTGCTGCTCAACAGTAGACATCTAACTGTTAGCATGCAGTCACTCAAAGCACTTGGAGTTGAGGACACATGTCTGCTGTAATGGAGAAGTGGTTCACAGCAGCAGACATCAGACCTGCAGTATCAGGCTATGACACATTCCACAGCTGTCAGCCCCCAAACATGGACGACACCACACCTCCACAGGTGGTGTTATCTCTGTATTCATTATGGCTAGGAAAACTTCCAGACTAGTATCCCAGCATAATGCATTGGAGATACTTCCAGTACAACTGCCTTGGGGTAATATTGCAATCCAGACCATAGCCTGGTATGGGTCCACATCTATGTCCCTAGACTGTCATTGCACATTTCTCAACACTCTGCCATCTATGATGGTCCAATGCAACACTGACATAGTATGAGACTTCAACTACCCCTCCATCACCTGGGGAAAGTAGCCAAGCACCAGTACAGTGGCCCAACACTTCTGGGATTCATCATTTCCAATGCCCTGGACCAGCTCATACTGACCACCAGTAGAGGATGCAACAACCTTGACCTGTGTCGACTACTTAAATATGGGACTGTTTCTCAACTACAGATGTCAGTCCCTGTATGGTGAGATCCACACAGGTTGTAATCAACATGGAACTCAACATGTCAGCCACACTCCCCCACAAAGGTAACCACCTCACAAAACCTCTCCAAAGCTGACTTTACAGCGATGTAAACAGGGGTGGATGACTACAATGCATCCATGGTAATGGGAAATAGCTGCATGACTGTGGAATCATACACATATGCACTGTACAAACATGTTCATGAATGCATTATACTATCCAGAGCCAACAGAACCCAGACACTGTCCTCCAATTACTGGGAGACAATGGGATGGTCCCCTGCCATTACTAAAGTGTACATCGGAAGGAAGACACTGCTGCAGAGAAAGGTGGTGTCCCATGACTGTTGAACTCCCTTATTAGCCTCAAACCCAACTTTGGATCCCTCATGGAATCCCCTACAGGCATCTATGATGGCAGACATGCAGCAGACACTGATGACTATAACAACAGCCTTTGATAGTTATATCATCAACCTCCACAGTATTAAACACAAGTGCTGTGAGTTGCTGCACAGTGCTAATACCTATCCTGAGGCAACAGATATTGGCCACAGTCCTGGCAACACATTCAGGGCCAGCTTTACCCCTCTCTCCCCCCACAAGTGAAGTGCAGAGAAAATTTGTTCACACATGCTGTATCCCATTTCTGTTCTAGGCATCTGTGTGTCACCACAATGTGTTCCTGCAGCAAGAGCATAGGGTATGGCAATGTGGTAATACAACCACCACGTCATAGGCAGGGTACAGCTGTATGTACACTGAAATCCCTGGTCTGTAACACAGTGATTACATATGCCTCACAGATTATAAGGCTGAAGGTTGTACATAGGTATGTGTTGATTTATTAATCTGTTGCAGACTGGAGAATGGTACGTGTTGTGGTTTGGACACATCTCTGAATGTTAATAACCACAGCCACAGGGGATATTCATCAACCAAACACACTCTGATTACTATTCACACACACACACACACACACACACACACACACACACACACACACACACACACACACACACACACACACACACACACACACACACACACACACACACACAAACACACACACACACACTTGCCAGTACTGAGATCCATAGGTTCATTGCTTCATAGGTGTGTAGTAGGTGAATGGGCCTGAAGGCTAGCCCAAGGGAATACCCTGGCATCATGCCACAGGAACATAGTCTCCAGTGTGGCTGAGGAGTATAGTCACTGGAATGGTCCCCAGGGGTGGGAATCTTATGTATACACTGATTTGGAACAAACTGATTGATTGTTTGATTAACTGGGAATGTGCAATAGATTATGTAATCATATGGTGTATAAAACTCAAGCTGTTCTGAGTGTAAAATTATTCCTTGAACGTGAACACTGAGGTACCAGATGTACCAGTAAAGTCTTTTCATTATTTTTGGTGTGGAGTGTGTTTCTTATGGTGGGTACTGTATCCCCCATCCACTCATCCAGATTTCTATTGTGGGTGGCCAGTGATGTGCACTGCTTCACATGTATGTGATTTATATTCCATAACATGGACAGTGTCTTGGTTGTGCACATGTCCCACATGCATGTTCTTTTAAGTGTGGAAGTGTGCTTGAGGTTTCTGGGGCATGTTGTGTGGACAGATTGGTATCTTCAGAAGTAACATTCCTGACCTCATTTGGGGAGACATGGCTGTGTTAACTGAGGTAGTGATTGCACCTACATAGACAGTATGATACGGGGATTCATTGGATTTATTGGAGTCTGTCCATACAGAGCATGTGTATAAGACATGGTATTCCCTTTGTGGGGTCTTTTGCAAAGTCTACAGTTGTTGCAGGTGTCCAGTGCGGAACATGACAAAAGGGTCACTGTACACATTGATTGGGCTACTGAGAGGATGGAACAGGATGCCATATCCTTTTACTTGCTGGATAACACACAGTCAGGCAATGTAACACATCAAAGTACTTTCTGATGTCAGTGGCACTGTTGTGGTCAACAGGCAGCTGACTGTCAACCTGTGTTCCCCATTCTGTTATAATAATGTCACTGTTCAGTGGACTACCACCAATTTATTACTTCATGTGAGCCATGGTGTTGCCAAAGGTCATGGCGGCACATCTCTTGGCATGGAGGTAATGTCCAGAGTTCTGACAGTCATAGGTGTCAAGTGGCCTTTGGGCATGATGTCAACATCACATGGACTGGGAATGCTACCACCCACCTTACTGTTGTATGCAAACATTATCAGCCAGGGTGCCTTTGTGTTCTCCTGCACCTCAGAAGGGTATATCTCAAACATGAGAGGAAACAGGTCCGTACCCTGTGTGACACCAATCATGTTTGGTCATCAATTTGACATGGAGCCCACTGCAATCACACCATGGGTACTATCTGTGAGGCAATCTGCAGGAGAATTACTGATATAGTGGTTGCTGCCTAGCCAAGTGTGTTTGTGTATGATTCCTGGGTAGAGAGTGGTATCTGAGTATTAGAAAGGTTGCCTATATTGTTAACTAATCCATACTGTCACATAGTCATTGCACATGGCACTACACATTTAGGGCTGTGGATTGTCTACACCACCCTCTACAGTGTTTGACAACTGTTGGCCTTGTAATGTGGACATTGGGACATGTACTAGGTCCTCAATAGAACTCCTATTTAACTAGTTTGCTACACTATAGTATTACACACTTATCGCAAGTGTCACAGATTTTATAGGGCTGCAAGTTGCTAAAAGGGTTATTTCAGGGTGACTGACATCAGCAGGAGTGCTAAAGCAGGGCAATTGGAAGTGTAATGAGTGTGAATGGCCTCAACCACATTCATCTTCCTTTCACCAGAAGCAAAGACAATCTTAGCCAGATCCCATCTAACCTCTTCTCTACTATATGCATCTGCCTTATTCACTAACCTCTCCAAAAACAATATCAATAAACTAGCACAATCTCACCATAATATTGCTCAATTTGCAACAGGAACCCCATTTAAAACTCACCACTGCCTGAACCTAAGAGAACTAGCTTGGCTTGAACTCCCTAACCAACTCCTATTTCAATAATTCCAAATAGCTCATACAATCCTATACCTACCAACTAAAACACCCATACTCACTAACCTCATTTCACCGTACAATAACCTGAAGCATCTACGTTCTTCCAACAAGCTACTGATAAATATTACCAAACCTAAAAATTCTGCTGGAGATTGCCTCTTTTCCAACTCTGTTGGAAAAATGTAGAATAAATCACCCTCTGACATCACATCTTTGTGCTCTCTCTCACTTTTTAAAAAACAAGTAAAAAATCATCTCAACAAACACTGACTATGCTCCTGCACCAACCCAGGTTAACTCACTCCTTCCTCTTCTATCCTCTCTATCCTTACAGTAATTTTATATGTATGTTTCTGACAAAAAAAAAAATTTACATGATATTTTGTTTGCAATTTTTAAATTAATGTTCCCTACTTACTGCTTTTTTTTGTAAAATTGTATTTAACAATGTCTATGTTCTGTTTCCTATATGTTTTTTTATATCTGTAATTTACCCTTGGAGCTTTTCTCCCCGGGCCTCTACTGAAAATGGACATATATCCAGCTAGACTAGCCCGGTCAACAAATGTAAAATAAATAAAATAAAATAAAATCTAGAAACACACTCACACGCACACACACACACACACACACACACATACAATTTTACATTTCACAGGACTGATGGATACTTATTTGTACTGTAGTGTTACACAGTTATCACAAGCACCACTGAGACTATAGGGCTGAGGGCTAACCAAAGGGATTTCTACAGTGAATGACATCAACACATCATGTGATATAGGCCAATGGGATGTGTACTGGGTGGGAAAGGCCTCATAATGGGATTCTCTCTGTTACTGTTTGTCTCTCTCTTCCCCACGTCTCTGTGTGTGGATGTTTGGCATATTATGTTGGCCTTAGATATGTGTGAGTATTCTTATTCAGTCGGTGTATGTGTGAAGTATCAATGGTGTACAGTTTGGTGTGTGTGCAAAGACATCTGCAAATAACGGATGTCTGTAGTCCACTGTGTTGTCAGACATAGGTTTCATTTCTCTAAGTGTAGGAGCATAATCAGTATGACCTTCTATATTAAGTGTGTGCATCCATTCCAGGGAGGATTGGATTCCAGTCAGGGTTTTGTGTGCTACAGCTACACCTAGCAACCTGTTTCTGCAGGATATCTTTAGATAGGCTGCCAATATGGAGACAAAATGGGTGTAACATATGGGGGATTCTGTAACTATTGCTGTCTGCACTGCTTGTGTAACATGGTTGGTTGTAGCATCGATTTTCTGACATATGTACTCTTTTTCACTGTGATGTATCATGTCATCAGCTACTGACAGTTATCATTCTTTGCTCACAGTTATTTACCAGGGAAATACAAGATGAATGAAGCTGAGACCGATATTCTGAGGCATATAGACTACACATTCTAGCACACTCCTGCCATTGTGGACGGGTAGCTACAGACAATAGACTGCTGGCTCTTTGTAAATGGTCCAGCACCTTGTTAGTATGCTGGCCGGGGATCCCCTTCTTGTGCTTTTCTCAACTTAACAGAATGGCCATATCCTGCTGGGGCCATACCTCTCAGGTGTACAGATACATCCAGGTTATCTAGAGGCAGAACTCATATATCTGGTCAGTTTACCTTCACATTGTGGTTTACAAGCAGTTTTGTGGCTATTCATTCATGAGTTTGCAGTCAGGGGTAGTATGGGTGGACATTAGAGTTTCTGACTTAACACACTCCATGACATCCATGCTTCTACAACCCCCTTGTTATTCTCTCCTCTTCCTAAAATTATGAAAGCAATATCTTAGAGGTATCCCTATAGTTGGGGCTTTACCCCAGTAGTATTTATGGCCTGGTCCACAGTCCTTGCAGTAGGAAATGGGGAGGCATGCTACAGGTATTTGTCAGCATGGCCTTGCATTTGTTTTCTGTTTACTGTGTTAGGTTGTTAGGACCCCCTGACATTACGTACATTAGCACTATGGGTGAGGCATGGGCCTTTGCCAGAGGACTGTAGGCCAATTGAGAGTGTTGCAGACCATCTGTAGGAGGCCATTGCATTCTGTCACTCATATGTTCCCAGGCTGAAAGCCAGTGGATTACCCTGGGGTGACAGTGGTAAGTGGTTGAGGTGTTCTTGTCAATCTTTCCTGCTCATACTGATCCATGAGTCTGGGTGTGGGCAGGTTGCTGCTTACAGCTAGGGACACACCTGTATGGGACACCTATTCAGCATGCAGCATCATGTATGTATTCCCATACAGAGATGAGTATATGCTGTACCCATCTCCTACAGCAAGGATATGACCTGTAATAAACCTGTGGCTGATGGTGGGGTGAGCTGGGTGCATGTGTGATATGGAAGCTACTGGCACCAACTCACATGTATACCTGGGACATTCCCCTTATGATTTCTTGTGTGTGAACATAGGCAGCCTGTCATTACTTTATAACTGTGCCTTTTGTGGTCTGCCAGTGATTGGCCAGACTACAAGTATTCCATACTAGAGGGACAACTAATGTGATGCTAACCTCTATGTATAATTCTAAAGTTATGTGCAGTTGACAGTTATTTTATATGCACTCTGTGTAGGTTACTCCCACCTGTGTACTGTTTCTATGTATGGACCACCATTCATGGTATGTCCAGCTTTCCAACAGTGACTGATATTGACATCTGGACAGTGAGTATTAACAGCTGCTGACATGGGTGTAGCTGAGAAGCAGTGTGGTTGGCACTGCAGTTATTGGAACATGGCCCTATCGACCATTGTACTGTACCTAGGCCACTGAGAAACAACCATCCAGGCCCACATGCTGACCACTTCCAGGCAATATTAAACACACAACAAACGTACCACACTGATCCCTGCATATTGCACACATGCAACAATATAGATTGGGACAGCTCTGGCAATATGTGTTCCAGTGATATTACTCCTCAAACCTACATGTTACTGCATTTCTACATGGGATTGTGGGAGGGGGGGGTGCACACCTGAGGACTTTAAACATTTGTAATGACTGTACTGGTATTTTGGTTACTCTGTTGGCTTCCATTTAATATTGTATTGCAACCTATCCTGCAGAAAGGAGGAATATCAGTAGAGTATACATTAGATTTTAATGGCATAAATTTCAGGTTCAGACTTCTTACCCTTCAGAACTAAAATGCAACTGCCAGACCTGTTGTAGTATGTGTGTGTAGGTCTGGAGGGGCGCTGTTCACCATTGCCATCATTTTGTGGGCTTTAGCCTGGCCTTTCTTTATGATCATCTGCTGGATGAGGCTGGTGGTGGGTATGTGACCATCATGGACATCCATGTGTGTGACCTATTGACACTCACAGTTATTTGGACCATCACATGTACTGTGGTGGGAGTTGTCACCTTGTGTAGTACTGCCTAGTATGTTGACACCAGTATTTGTATTTGATTTCCTGCTGTCCCATATAGCTGTCAGCTGTCTGCTGCAATCCCATTCAGTCACCCAATTCCCATGCATGCTTGCATCCATACCATACATACAACTATCAGAACATACTACTGCATTCAGTAATTGATAGGAAGGGTGACTTACCTTGTTGCTGGGCCAGCATTGAGGACGGTGCTGGAGAGCTGACAGTGTTGGATGCACTTAGTACACTCCCTATACATGGCAAAGCACAGATAGTGTCATGTTTGGCATCCCTTTTCCTGCATGTGCGAGTCAGAGAGAGGTATCAGTCCCTGGGTCCCTACAGTGTCAGTGTGTGTCTTAGGCATTGCCTCTTTGCCAAGGGGCAGGCTCAGGAAGTTCCTCTTCCTAGTCTATCTGTGCCTGTGCTGGCCTTGGCAATGGTAGGAGGCTGTGTGGCCCTGCCCCATGCTAATCCTGCTGCAGCTGTTTCCACAGGATCATACTGTGTAGCATGGCACATACTATGAACATTTGTGCACATATAGTTGGAGAGTACTACAAGGCTTCACCGGAAATGTCAAGGCAATGGAACCATGACTTGAGCATCCAAAACACGTGCTTTACAATGATCCTGATTTGTGCATGTGCCTCATTATTGTGTTCTTGTTCGGGTGTGTGTGCATTTCTGATGGGTGTCATCAGTCATGACTCCAGTGCATAGCCAGCATCCCGCACTAGATGGCCATATGGGATGCCCCCCCGGCAAACCCCTGATACAGCTGTGAGCAATGCCAGATGTGGGAGTTGTGATAGCTTCAAGGGCTGCCAGCACACACATTCATGATAATGCCCTGGGCATCACACACAATCCTGCAGTTGATGGAGGGGAAGCCCTTGCAGTTTATGTAGACCCTACCCCACTCACCAGGTGGTGCTTTGATGTGTATGTGCATGCAGTCTATAGCACCAACTATCTCAAGGTATTCTGCTATACAGTGGAAGAGATGCATACTTCTGGTCAATGCTTCACAGCTGCTGGGAAATATATGTGCTCACTGACATGTGCTGACATGGCATCCAAGAACTGGTGGAGTACCCTGGATGCTGATGCCTGTGAGACCCCCATTATATCCTCAGTTGGTCTTTGGAAGGTACCTGTGGCTAGCATTCTTAAGTCTACACATACCTTGATATCCACTGGAATGCGTTCCCCTCTGTTAGTTCTGTGTGTGAGGCGTGGCCGGCACAGCTCAATGATTTCCTGTAGAATGTCCCTGTCCACCATATAGCGCTCCACTATCTCCAGCTCATGTAGGCCCTGGTAGGCTACCCTGGGTCTGTACACTCTTCTCCTCCTCCTCAGTGTGGGTCAGTTGTCAGCATTCTCTGCCTCACCACCCCCAGTCTCTAGCACATATTGATGGATTAAAGCGGCAGCCTCTAACATTTCTAGTTAGTTTTGCCAGTTAAAAATATCCCATCTGTGTACACCGGTGGTGTAGAGTTTGTGGGAAAAAAAACAATCTGAAAGGTGTTTGCATAGTTTATAGTAGTGTGCTGGACTGCTGCATGTGTAATTAGCTGATTCTGATATATTCCACCTACCAGCTATGCTAGTTCTTAATTGTCTTCCTAATGGTGTTTCCCCAAAAAGCAGGCTGAAAGGTGTTTGTATAGTTTATAGTAGTGTGCTGGGATGCTGCATGTCTAATTGGTTGATTCTGATACATTCCACCTGCCAGCTATGCTAGTTCTCTTTTATTGCCTTCCTACTGCTGTTTTCCTTTCCCAGTTCCTCCCTATTTAAGCCCCAAGGCACACCGCACATACCCAGTGCTCAAATGTAAACAGTGTTGCCATTTCCTCTTTATTTTCTTTTTTTTCTTTTTTTTTTTTTTTGTTTAAAACCCGGAGCGCAGGGCACACACACATTTAGGCTATGTACACACTGCTCAGGCACATCTGACACACCCCCTTCCTTAGCTGTGATTAGCTAAGGGCAAACACGGGCCACAGTGCTCCAATGAGCTTACAGTAAACATGACACACCCCCTTATGAAGTTATTCAGCTCTTACACTTGCAGTGTTGTATCGCTGCGCCTACACAGTTAGGTACAAGCTGACACTTTGAAGAAATATGTTATTCAATATAGCTCCTCTCATTTGCATACTCCAGTGTGTAGGTCGTTAGTTACTTCACTAAAATGGACCCTTTCCCCTTGACAACCAGTGCTCCATGGTATTGTTTACATTCTGCATGCCATTGACTATCATGGCAAAATGCAGAATTAACTTAAAATTGAGTTTTCACATTTTGTTTTATTTTTGGCACGATCCTATTTGCACGCCGCTGCCCTATGCTTAAAAGGTCGAGATCAGCCAAAGAAAAAAACTTAATTTTCTTAACAATTAATCACTTTTTAATGCCAATCACCTTATATTTGGCCATTGGCATGTCTAATGTACATAATACATGCTTTTCCACAAGCTGTCATCCCTCCATTTTGTCAGTTGCAGAAATGTACTCAGTTATTTTCTCAGTACATTTCTGCACTGATGCTGTTCTAGCACAGAGACCTGGTAGCTTGGTGAATTGCTAAATCACCTAATTTGCACGTTTTTCATCAGCAAATGAGGTGATTTGCATATTTGCCAGTTTTCCATGTTAGAACAGTGTAGGACCACTCATGCACGTGAAAATGGCACTATCCTGAATCGCTCAGTGGCCATTTTCCATGCAGGCAATTTTACACTGTTCCTGCATGGAAAATATGGCTTGCTGAATCCCGGGGATAGACTTAGTACAATAAGACATTAAAACATAAATAACGACATACTATATAGATAATCTTAATATTGTACATAAATTAAACTCACTTTAACATTTATTATACAGTGATCTCCTTGTTTGCTTGAGTATTGCACAGGACTGAGGTAAGACATTGCATTAAAGACTTATGTTGAGATTTGCCTAGAATGAAGCATTCATGAGTATTGTACTGTGACTGAGTTACAGACTATCATTAGATATTGCACTATAATGAGACATTTCTCGGGCCTTACTACTGCTCCTGATGACTAGTGAATTGGCTCGACATTCTGAGTGTTGCACTAATATTGGATTGAGACAGGCAGTCAAGTTATTGCACAATTTGATATGGTCTTCCACAGTAAAGTAATGGCCCAGATAGTCAGCATGGAGCATAATTGTTGCAAGAGTTCAACAGTCTGATGGTCTGTGGAAAGAAACTGTTTCTGAATCTCGTAGTTCTTCATGTTATGCTATGGAGGCTACGCTTGCCAGATAATAGGTAGGTGAACAGTTTGTGAGCAGGATGGGTGCAGTCTTTAATTATTTCTTTGGCCATCTGGAAAAAGTGCAGGTCCTGGATTGCTGGAGGGTGATCTTGATGATCCTGTTGGCTGCCTTCACCACTCTCTGGAGAGCCTTGCACTCAGAGATAGCGCAACTTCCGTACCATACTGTGAGGTTTTGTCAGGATGCTTTCTATTGTACCTCTATAAAAGGTTGTGGAGAATTGCTGATGGTATGTTTGCTCTCCTCAACCTTTTCAAAAAGTGCATCCTTTGATGTGTCTTCCTGACAATGGCATTTGTACTGGTAGACCAGGACAAGTCCTCATCAATATGCACCCCCAGAAACCTTGTCATCACAATAAACAAAACATGCTGGAGGGATAAGATCCTGACCCAGAGACTCTCCAGACTTTGGAATAGATTGCCCATACATGTCAAGCAGAGTGCCTCTTTGGACCTCTTCAAGAGGAACCTTGACGATTGGATGGGAGAAAGGAAATTCACCCCAGGGATCACGTCAGTCGCCCTGCTAGACAGGGGTCCGGGAAAGTAAATAATGTGGGAAGAAATAGCCAGGGAATTGTTATGGCTAGGCTTGTATAGGCCCTAGGGCTGATAGCCTAGTACCAACCTATGAACCTATGAACCTATGAACTTCATGCTTCCTACTCTCTCCACTGTTTCTCCATTGATGCTATGAGTTCCTTGTGGTTTTTCCTATAGTCCACAATTATTTCCTTTGTCTTGCTCATGTTTATTGCTGAGTTGTTACTGTCACACCAGGTATTCAGTTTTTCCACCTCAACTCTGTATGCTGCCTCATCATCATTGCTGATGAGGCCCACCACTGTTGTATCATCAGCAAACTTGATGATGTGGTTAGTGTCATACCTTACTGTGCAGTCATGTCTTAGCAGGGTCAGCAGCAAGGGACTCAGTACACAGCCTTGAGGAACTCCAGTATTCAGAGTGATGCTATCTGAGGAGTTGTTTTCTACTCATTCTTTCTGAGGTCTGTCCATGAGAAAGTCTAGAATCAAATTACAAAGTGATGTGTTAATGCCTAGTTGAAGCAGCTTCCTTACCAGCTGTATAGAGATGACTGTATTAAAAGCAGAGCTGAAGTCAATGAATAGTAATCTTATGTAGCTATTTTTACTTTCTAGATTGTCCAGTGCTAAGTGAAGTGCCAATGCTATGGCATCCACAGTGGAGCAGTATGTTCTGTAAGCAAACTGTAGTGGGTCAAGATTTGCAGGTAGTTTAGATGTTACTGCATCTTTGACCAGCCTCTCAAAGCTTTTCATCACAATGGAGGTTAGGGCTACATGGCGGTAGTCATTGAGGCATGATGAGGGTGACTTCTTTGGTAGTGAAATTATTGTTATGTTTTTGAAGCATTTGGGAATGATTTCCTGACTCAGAGAGATATTAAAGATATCCATGAGGACATGTTAATTGAATTGCACAGTCTCTGAGTACTCACCCAAGGATGTTGTCAGGCCTAGCTGTTTTTCTTGGGTTGATCCTGCACAATGTCCTCTAGACATCAGCTGGATTGAGGGTGAGTGCAACTTTGTTTTGACCAGTGAGCATTTTAATCTCTGTTGTTTTGTTTCCTTCAAATCTGATGAAGCATTTTCCTAACATAGGCACATTTTGCTTCTCTCACTCTTTTGTTCAGATTTTCTCTGGCTGGGGCATCCTTGTCTCCAGACTTAGGTTCATAGGTTCATAGGTGTGTACTAGGCTAATGACTCTGGAGCCTTTATAAGCCTATCCTATAGGATTACCCTGGCATCGTGCCACCCGACCTTAGTTCCTAGGCCTCTGTCGAGTAGAACCACTGGAATGATCCCTGGGGTGAATTTTCTATTTCCCACCCACTCATCAAGATTTCTCTTGCTTTTAGGAGTTCATACAACTTACTAGTCAACCAGGGTTTCTGGTTGGCTCATGTGATGATGTTTTTGTTGACTGTTACATCTTCCACACATTTTGAGATGTAGCCCATCACTGCCACAATGAACTCCTCTAGGTTTATATGCTGATTCACAGCAGCTACCTCTTTAAATATGCTCCAGTCTGCACTCTTGAAACAGTCTTGGAGTGCTGAGACTGCATCCTCTGGCCATGTCCTTACTTGTTTCTCTGTTGGTTCCCCCTAGTTATCATCAGTTTATATGCTGGTAGTAGCATGGTGGAGAGGTGGTCAGAGCTGCCCAGGTGTTGGTGAGGCATTGCCTTATATGCTCACTTAGCATTGCTGTAGACCTTATTCGGTATGTTCTCTCCCCTGGTTGCAATGTCTACATGCTGGAAAAAGTAAGGCAGAACTGTTTTCAGGATGTCTTGGTTGAAGTCCCCTGCCACTATATGAATACATTCGAGGTTTCAGTTTTGCAGCTCATTTGTAGCCTGATATAATCAGCAATGATAGCACTACAAGCAGCAATGAGAACAATTACAAGTTTTCTTTGCAGTGACAACAGTTGGTGCGTTCACAGTTATCAATGTTGTGATATGTCTATCTTTTTTACAAAGCTTTACAAACATTTTCATATTTTAGACATAGCATGTCAGGGCATGTTTAGTCATCTATATTTGACCATTCATGTGATGAAAGGAAATTTCTTTATAAGTGTTTTTTGTATTGAGATATTTATAGAAATATGAAAAAAATATGCTAACTTTTATAAATCACAATATAAATCATGCTGAATATCTCTCAAGATGTAAAACTCGTAAGGCAACTATTAACGACAGTTTTCTAATTCCGTACAACATTTTTTAAGTCAACTGGCTTTGGAAAAACTGATGCACATATGGACATTTTACATATATTCATAATTACTAGAAATCAACCAGAAATATCTCCAGTACAGTTTACTATATTTGGATAACGATAGTGTATTTTATGCCTCTATTATATTTCACTCCATCAATGGCATGTTATGAAAATATGGATGTAAATATGAATTTATGAATACCAACTGACAAATACTGATTAATATTTAATATAGAAACAAAAAATATCTTACCAAAACAGCAAAACTAACCCTTTCAAATGCCTACCTCTTACCCACTTTATTTAATAGCTCCCAAATTCTCACGAGCCTCAACACTGGACTACTAAACAAGTTAGAAACAATTTATAACAGGATTACCAGATTTGCTGCCCAAAATTCTTATAATTCCCATCACTGTCTCTCACTAAAAGAACTAAATTGGCTAGAATTACCTAACCTGCTTTGGTATAATCAGTTTCAGATTACTCGTTTCATTCTCTACAAACCCTCTTTCTGTCCAATTATCTCATCTCTAATCTCTCATTACCTAACCACTAGATTACTCAGCAGTTCTGAACAAGGCCTACTAAAAATCTACAAACCAAGGACCAAAATGGGTCACCTAGTCTATAGCTTTAACCCTTCCAAGGCCTGGAATAGCCTACCACTAGATATAAGATCCCTTGAACATCACAATCAATTCAAAACCGCTACAAAAAATACCTTCATGAAAATGGACTTGCTAATGTAATTATCCCCAGTAAACACTCCCCTATAACCTTTTACTTCCCTTCTCTCTTCCTTCCCTTCAATAAACAAACTTAACTACTTCATCTTATCCTCTTGGTACATCACTGTGTAAACATAACTAGTAAAATATTTCAACTATGTAACTATTGCACTATTATGCATATAATATGTAATTATGAATATATCCCTCTGATGAATGTATTTCTATATGTATTTCACTTGCCACAGTTTAATGTATGACACTGAAATGCAATAATGTGTGGTACTGATGAAGGTATTTCTATATGTATTCAATATGTAAAATTTCTATTTTCTGTTGGAGCTTTTCTCCTTGGGCCTCCACTGAAAATGGGCATTTGTAACCCAGTCGGACAAACTCGGTCAACAAATATAAAATAAACAAAAACATAAATAAATAAATAATTGCACTGTCATACATCCTAGTTTAACGTAGTGTCATATTATTACTTAAATCTTGCCCTGTTGTATGCTATTATTATTTAATTACTAATTATTGATTAGTCAAAGTAATGGAACCAGCCCCCAAAATGGTGCCAGAATCCGCTATCGGCATTAAATGAAAGTAAACAAAAATACACTATAGGCATGAATGACATAACACAGTTATCATAATATGCAGCACTTTTCTGAAAATTTAAAACATTTTATGTGCTGCTACAAAATTTCAAGAGACTGCATGATGAAGGCCCATGGACTTAGAACCATCAACACTGGCATTGCGTTTTCTAGACAAGTATTCACTAAGCAACGCATTTTTGCTTTTTGACTGACAGTATTTCTCACCTGATACTGGATTCTAACCTTCAGAAATTCTGCTGTACAGTCTACATACAGTTCATTTCATGTGGCACATCATACAATGCATATTGAAACTGGTGGCACTTGATGGTATTTTCATTTCAGAACTTTTGCTGATAATTTAATTTCTGGAAAGAACTCATTCTAAGTTGTTTCTTTATGCAAAAACTATTTTCCCTTAGGGAAAAGGAAAGGAAAATATCACATGGTCAGCAAAATTATGTGAAATGTTGCTTTGCTGTGTAATCATAGACTCTGACAAATCTCTGCAAAGTGAGCCCTTTCATCTCAACCAAGAAACCTTCATTATTCCCTGTTGCATTTGCCTAACTAGAAAACAAGGGTGATCCTACCACCAGAAAAGGACTTCGTAGCATCTCTTGGACAGTAGTAACAAAGTGGATAGGGCTTGGGAATTTGGCAAGCATTGAAATGTGATATTACATTAGAGCATTCTCATGTGCAGGCATACATGGGGAACCATGAAAATGGAGGCTGTCTTGTACCGTAGGATCTAAAGTGTCATAACCATTGTGATCATCTTTGTGGTTAGGTTTGATTAAGTAGCTGTCTGGATATTTCTGACTCTGACAGAATGGAAAAAATACATGAACTGAGAGTCTGACTGATGTCCTTGAAAAATAACAAGTAGCTGTAACCTGATTATTTTCCTTAATTACTGAAAAAGGTGCAAAATGAATCCCAGGCTCTGACCACACTGGAGTGAATGTATTCAAAAACAAGCCAATCAGCTGGAACTGATGACAAACTGAGGTGCAATGTTCAAACTAGCAAAAACTGGTTAGAGCATAGAAATGCAAGAACCTCTAATCTTTCCTCCTCATCTTGATGAGCAAATGGTCATACTGCAGATCCAACAAGCACATCCAATCTCTTTTATTCAAGAAATGTTAGTGAGACCAAGTGAAACATCACATTTTGATTGAAAAGATTGCAAGAACTGAGATCCAAGACTGTCCCAAGTCCCCTGATTACTCTGCAACCAGAAAATAACCTGAATTAATAACTAGCACTTATCAGTGCATGTTGTCTGGGACTACTTTTATGGCTTATTTGTGTAATCCATTTGACACTTCTTAAACGACAACCCCTTTTATAGGGTGATCATTAACAATGAAGGAGATGGGAAGAGAAACACAAGGTGCAGACCTTCCCCTGGATTCAATAAACTCCATGAAGGAAGTAAACCGTGTCCATTTACCCTTAGCTTTAACAGCAGTGTTCCTTGCATATTCATGAAGGCATGTTGCTGCTAAGGCTAAAGGGTCATGAACACTACTCAGTACAGAGGGTGTGTTTAGGTAGTGGACACACATCTAACATGCCCCTTGCACTCAGAAAGTGCCATACGACACTTTGTAAAAGTATTTCAGTGTGTGCAGACACTGAAATTAAATAAAACTAGTAAAACAGTGTATGTGGACAGTGAAATAGATAGGGGAGCAAGAAAGCACTGCAGAGGGTGAGTGACAGGTTCTGTCACACACACCCTGCATTGTAAAAGTGCTGTATGGCCATAGCCCTCAACTGTACAGGTTTCCACAAAGTGCCCAGATGCCTGCCTCACATACCTCTCAGCCTCCTAGAGCCAGAAAGCTCTAAAAAGCTACAAACCTGAAAAGCTTGTAGAATAACAGGTTTAGCATGTGCATAGATTTTCTGAAGGGTATGAAGTCTGAAACTCAAATGTCTGTCATTATCCCCTGACATAAACCCTGAGTGATCTGCCAGTGATTTGTCCTTATGTGTCCCCTTACATTTTCCCTTACTGCGACTGACAAGGAGTACAGATACATGTAAATGAAGTGGGTGTATTAATCTATTTTTTTTTTACATTCTAAGATATGTTTAAGCGTAGCTGAGTGGGGTTGTGTGTTAGGTCCCTCTGCTCAGCATTGCTTAAACATCCCACAGCAGATAAATAAAACTATACAGCTAAAATCCTAATGACAAGATAGTGTAGTGGTTAGTGTCCCGGCTTCACATGCAGGGGTTTATGGTCTGAGTACCATGACAGGCACTATATTTTTTGGGAAAACATTGTTAAAATTATTTTTTATGTTAAATTATGTAGTAATTGATATTTTTCACCCAGGGCAGTTTATCAGGTCCAAAATGTTAGTGTGAGTGCATATAACATGTGAAATCACCCATGTATACACATGCTCATACATTATAGTCACACCTCAAGGTAATGTAATGAAAGCACATTGGAGATGTCATGTAAAGTAAATCGTATGCACTAAATAATATGTCAGTAATGATGAATTAATCTACAATCCTGATATTTTATTAAAATAAAAACTGAGCAATGGTAAGCAGTGCCTAGCTCTGCTTAGCCGGGTTAAGCACTGCTTAGATGTGAATTCTAAGCAGCGGTCAGCTCAGCTAAGCAGAATTGTGCACCTCTAAGCACTGCTCAGCATCTAGCCCTTTAAGCACAGCTTAACACCACTTAGCGGATTTGCGTGTTGCTAAGCTGTACTCAGCATTTTTGAAATGGTCCAATGATGGCAAATGGTGGAAATATGGTGTTATTTAAACCATGCAGGTGGGAATACAGCCATAACCTGTTGTAGTTTGATCTCTGCAGGAACATGTCTGGTGTTGGAGTGGGGCCGTGCTTTTGGGCACAGTGCTGGACCATCCTGGAGTCCAGCGTTATGGCTGGACTCCCCATAGAACACCATGATGACAGACTGCTGCAGGGCCAGTGTCAGGTGTCTCAGTACAAAGCGGAGGCCTGTGACTGTCTGGCATGTGACCTCACCAGTGCCACTGGAATCCCTCAAACTGGTGAGAAGGTACGGCATCATTATTCTGACTTAAAGTGTAGAAAGGAGGAGCTCTTGACCCAATGGATCCAAAATGCTCGGGACTGGCATGCTCCAACAGTTTTGTAATTACCACAGATATAGCTGTACCAAATTCTAGCCTGAGTGTGTGATAGATAGGTATGCATAATGTTTGTTTCTCACCCCTACAGTTGCAGAAGAGAGGGCTATGAACATTGAGACCCATGCTGACAGACTGACAAGAATGTGCCAACAGGCTGATGAGTACAGATCTATCTTGTAGTATATAGTGCCATAAAGTAGTAGGAGTACATTGTTTACTGCCAGTAGGTATATTGTATATTGTGTCTAATGAATAAAACACATGTGTTACACTAATACTTATCCACAGGATGTTCATTAATAAAATTGTCATTTCACTGTAATAAAAATATACAGCAAACTGTTGTGTTTACTCGATATGTTGTTGTAGAAATATAATGTGTACAGGTTATTTACAGCAAATATGGCATTGACAGTATTAAATAACTGAGGCTATCCTGGGAAAAAGTATGCATTGCAGTCCTGTGTTAACCTTTGCTTTTCAGATTGTATTATTTCAAAGGAATAATAAACAGTACAGTAACTATTTGCCAAGCATGAATTTCAGGATTACAAGGTCAGACTGTCCAACCCAAAGAGTATTAGTCAGAAATCAGTCAAGTGAAAAACAGCAGTTTCCCAGTAGCTCACTGTGATGGGCAATAGCATTATTGTTCAATTTAGCACACCCAGACATGGCGTGAATCCAGGGAGTGGTTCTGAGATGTGTGCATATGTACACAATAAAAACTCTGATTATGTGTAGAAACAGTCATAAAGTGTTAACAGATATTTTCCCCACAGGTCTCACAGGTAAAGAAATATGTGTAGTAGCTGTATGAAGGTTATACTAATACACCTGAAAATGTGTGGAAACAGTCAGAAAGTGTTAACAGATATTTTCCCCACAAGTCTTATAGGTAAAATAATGTGTGTAGTAGCTTTATGAAGGGTATACTAATACACTGTGTACAACTGTTCCACTGTCCAACCTCATGTGCCTGCAAATGACAGCAAGATAAGTACATATATCATGCTGTCTCCCTGATACATGTCTCTCAGGTGTCACGCTGTCACAGCTAGTGGTCACTGCTGCCAATAACCTTGGACACAGATAGGAATCCAGGGAAGTATGCCAGTAGCAGACACACACAACATCAGTGCATGTTGCCTCTTCTATGTCAGATATGTAACCCTGATATGTACAAGCCCCCTCTAGTAATGTACCCATAGTTGTCACAGTCTGTCCCATACCATTACAAGTTGACAGTTTAACGCATATGTATGTGCTACACAAGCTATGGGCCAAAGGTAGATGTAAAGTGAGGGCAGACCTCTAGAGTATTGATCAGTACTGTTGTGAAAAATAGAAGCCTATGCAGTTGTTAATAGACTTTTCTAGAGTATTGATCAGTACTGTTGTGAAAAATAGAAGCTTATGCAGTTGTTAATTGACTTTTCTTCTCTCCCCCCACCCCTCACCTGCATCACTAATTATTATTCATATACTACTGGTATGTTTTTCTCAAAATCTAATGTTGGGACATGTGTTCCATTATTCATATAATTAATTGGTTGCATGTTAATATACTTTGTTCAAATACCATCGTTGACAGCCTGTTGCCATCATTGTTACTGGCATGCTGTTACAATGCTTAGTGTTGTTCCATTTATGCATGTGTTCTGTTTGCTATGCAACTGTTTCAAATCTGTTGGCTTGGGTTAATGGGAACACCCATGCATGCTGTTATAATTATTTTTGCAATGTGTTGTTCATGACTAACCAATATATCTGGGAAAACCACAACACCATAGCACATTTGGGAAGGCAGATCCTGGTGGATCAGCCTGTCCCACCCCATCTGGCCATGGCACCAGGCTACAGCATGTCTGGGACCCAACCCGGAACATCCTCCTCCACTGGTCCTGCACCACCTTTGGGTGTAACAGCCTCAGGGGATAGACCCTGTCCCCTCAGCCGTGGGCATGGAGAGGAGCCCGTCACCCACAGAAAGTTTCAAGGTATGGTGTGCAGAGTCATCCGCTCTGAGTTGGGTGGGCAGCTGTGTCAGATGGAGGGCTGTCTGGCACACCTTGAGGGAGAAGGCTACCCCTGTTGTCCAGCCTCCAGCACAACCCCCTTTGGGGCCATGAAGGTGTTGTGATGACTGTCCATATGTGGGGACCTCAGTCCCACTGTATCCATTTAGGGTCTCATGGGCCTCTAATTCCCAACCACCCTCCCTGTCCAAGGTGTTTACCCCCTCATGTCATATACCACCCCTGTCTGCTGTCTTGTGTATCTTGTCTGTTTGCAAATGCAACTGATCCTGCCAAACCTACCTCCCCAAACATACCTACAGCCCCTCCCCAACATCCCACTCTCACCTAAAAAAAGGGCATCTGTCCCACAATAAAATCATTGCCCCATACATAGCTATGCATTTTGCCCCATGTACAATGACATTAATCAATCTACCCACCAAGTATTCTACAAATGTCTGTTGCTAATACCCCTCCCTGTGAGGTGTGAGGCTATAAATTCCAAATTCTACATTATTATTCACAGCCATTGCTGCAGAAGAAATGTAGAGCTATGGGCCTTTCCTACACCTGTCCTGCACATCCCTAGCTGCTTTTCCTAATGTTTTACTCCCTGCTTACCCCCATTTCACTGCTTTCCTAGCATCATTTTTTTTTTCTTTTCTTTAATTAAAATTAGTGCCGGTGTTAGCGGGAGTAAGTGGTGCTAAGTGAAGCTAAGAGGACTTAAACATCTGTTAGCATTGCTTAGCTTCTCGCAAAACTGCCCAAACCCACTTACAACTGCTTAAATGTGTTTTAATTACTTTGTCTCCATCAGCCCTTGTTCTGCCCAGCAAAAAAAAATAATCAGCCCTGCAAGTCCCGCACCCAGGATGCTGGCACTACACTCACAGCAACGTACCTATACATCATCTGAGCTGTAGGAATTTGTAATTTTTTTTCAAACATATCAAGCACTACAGTCATTTAACATAAAGGAAACATATATATCTGTAGTACTCTTATATACAAATATATGTATATATAAATATGAATATATATATATATATATATATATATATATATATATATATATATATAGGTTCATGGGTTCATACTAGGCTATCTGCCCTAGGGCATTTATAAGCCTAGCCAGAGTGTGTTTGGCTTTTGCCACCCATTTTAAATTAATTTTGCTATGCCCTTTTTTGAGGTTAGTATACTGTGCCTCTGTCTAACAGTGACACAGAAGTGATACCCAGGGTAAACCTACGATTTCCCATCCACACATCAAGATTCCTCTTGAAGAGAGTCAATGAGGGACTCTGCCTAACCTGGACTTGGATTTTATTCCAGAGTGAAGGGAGCCTCTGGGTTATGAATCTGTCCCTCCAGCATGTCCTATTTATTTCAGTGCTGAGGTTCAAGTCTCTCGAGCGCGTAGCTCGATGGGATTTGGATTTTCTGAGGTAAAGCATGTCCATTAATTCTGGGTTAGACATGGCTTTATATGTCAGGCACAGATCGCCTCTGAGCAGGTGGTATGCCACTGAGTAGAGCTGGAGTTTCTTTAACCAGGCAGCATATGGCATCTGTTTGAGACCTTTGATCCTCTTGGTGAGGTACTTTTGGGGTCTTTCCAGTTGCTGCAGGTGTCTGGTAAGGTACATCCCAAAAGGGGCATTGTACTCAATTATGGGCCTGATGAGGGATGAGTAAAGAGGCACGATGGACTCCCCTGATCTAGATGTGAATCCCTTCATGATTAGGTGGGCTATATAAAATGTTTTTCTAACCACTTTGGCCACGTGGTTGTCAAATGAGAGATTGCTATCAACTTGGGTCCCCGGGTCCCTAATTACTTCTTCTGTACTTAATGGATTACCACCTATGTGGTAATTTGTGGGCACTTTGTTTTTGCCAAAGGGGATGACTATACACTTTTTGGCGTTTAGCTTGAGGCCATGGCTCTGGCACCAGTTGTCTGTTTCTATGAGGCCCTTTTGGAGGATGCTTGTGTCGGCTGGAGAGTCGATTATGGCACCCAGTTTGCAGTCATCTTCGAATTTGGTCAGCCACAGTCCTTCCATGTTGGCCTGTACCTCCGAGAAATATATACCGAACAAGAGAGGTCCCAGGACTGAGCCTTGTGGGACGCCACTTGTAACTGGTTTGGAGTCTGACATGGCTCCAGCAATTCTAACCATGTGGGTTCTGTCCTTGAACCAGTTTGCAACCCATCTAGTGACATAGGGGTTTATATTTAAGCTGGTGAGCTTATTTATAATGCCCGAGTGGGGTATTGTATCGAAGGCTTTTGTGAGGTCTAGGTAGGCTGTGTGGACCACCTTCCCCTTGTCAATGGCCTTGGTGACTGTTTCAAAGAAATTGACCAGGTTTAAGAGGCAGGATCTGCCCTTAACAAAGCCAAACTGGGTAGGATCCAGTGTCTGTAGGTTCCCAATATCTTTATTTATGAGGTCCATGATGATCCTTTCCATAGCTTTGCAGACCAAGCTAGTCAGGCTTATGGGGCGATAGTTTCCAAGATCCATTGAGGCAACACCTTTGTGGAGAGGGACCACTGTTGCTGTACGCCACTCTTTGGGTACATATCCTGTAGTAAGGCTGAGATTGAACAGTAGTTTTATGTTTGGGTTTAGCTCTTCTTGGAGTTCATGTAGGACGCAGCACGGGACACCGTCTGGTCTCATTGATGCTGTGTTTTTTACTTTGGAGAGGGCGGCTCTTACCTGAGCATCTGAGATGTCAGGGGGGCAGCACTCTGCTGGGATAGATATTTTCCCTTTTGGTGGGGGGGGGGAGTTTGCACTGAACCTGTCAGCTAGGATGTTGGCAATGTCTGTGGGTTTGGTGTATTTATTGTCATTTTGGAGTAATTCTGAGCATAACTAAAGAAAGCCTTGTGATTATCCTTAGTGTCCTGTGCAATTTTTCTCTTGAAGCTGGCCTTAGACGATTTTTTGAGTGCCCGTAGTTTTTTGCTAATACTGATCAGAGATGCCTTCCCTTTTTGGGATTTTGCTGTATCATGTAGTAGCTTCCTCCTTCTATTGTATAGTTTGTTTATGGCTGGGGTCCACCAGACAGGACGTCTGCTTTTGGAGGATTGGGTCTTGGTTTTATATGGGATTGCATGATCCATGCATTCCTGAAGGTGTTCATAGAATGCGTTTATAAAGGATTCTGCGGTCTGGGCCATATTTTCCACAGGCCCGGGGGTTTGAAGGATTCCACCTCTGTTTTGAGGAGTGTGTATATATATATATATATATATATATATATATATATATATATATATATATATATATATATATATATATTTGTATGTATATATAGGTTCATAGGTAGGTACTAGGCTATTGGCCCTAGGGCCTATACAAGCCTAACCAAAAAGGTACCCTGGCTTTCGCCACCCAATAAAATTATTTTCCTGTGCCTCTGTCAAGCAGAACCACAGAAATGATCCCCGGGGTGAATTTCCTATTACCCATCCAATCATCAAGATTTTTCTTGAAGAATGTTAATGAGAAGCTCTTTTTGACATAGATAGTTAGTCTGTTCCAGAGTATGGGAAGTCTCTGCGACAGGAATCTATCAGTCCAGCATGTTCTGCTTATTGTGGTGACAAGGTTTAGGTCCCTAGAGCGTGTAGCTCGGAGGGATTGGGATTTCTTTAAGTGGAGGATGTCCAGCAGCTCTGGGTTTGACATAGCTTTGTATGTTAGGCAGACATTGCCTCTGAGTAAGCGATATGCGACAGAGTAAAGCTGGAGTTTTTTGAGACGGTCTGTGTAAGGCATCTGTTTGAGGCCAGTAATCCTCTTTGTGAGGTATTTTTGCGGCCTTTCCAGTTTTTGTAGATTTTTTTGAGGTACATACCAAAAGGGGCATTGTACTCTATAATGGGTCTAATGAGCGATGAGTAGAGGGGAACAATGACCTCTTTTTCTGGATGAGAACCCTTTTCTGATGAGGTGTGCCACGTAGAAGGATTTTCTGACCACTGTGGTGATGTGATTATCAAAGGAGAGACTACTGTCCACCTGTGTCCCAAGGTCTCTTATCATACTTTTGGTGTTAAGTAGACTACCACCTATGTGGTAGTTCATGGGTACAAAGTTTTTACCAAATGGGATGACAATGCACTTTTTGGCATTGAGCTTGAGACCATGTCTTTGACACCAGGCATCTGTCTCAGTGAGGCCCTTTTGTAGGATGTCCACATCATTAGGAGTTTTGATTACGGCTCCTAGTTTGCAGTCATCTGCAAATTTAGTTAGCCAAAGACCTTCTGTGTTAGCCTGTACTTCAGAGAAGTAGATACCAAACAGGAGAGGACCCAGGACTGAACCCTGTGGTACTCCACTTGTAACTGGTCTGAAGTCTGATTTGGAGTCTGCTACTTTCACGGTGTGGGTTCTGTCAGTAAGCCAGTTGGCAGCCCATCTTGTGACATAGGGATTTATACCTAGTTTAGCGAGTTTATCTATAATTCCAGAGTGGGGGATGGTGTTGAATGCCTTGGCGAGATCTAGATAGGCTGTGTGAACCACCTTACCCTCATCTATGGTGACTACTTCATAGAATACAAAAGCACTTTGGTAACACTGCAGGTAAAATCACTGAACCTTTATTGTCCAAATACAAAGAACCAGAAAGAAGACTTCACTGACTAAGCGCTTTCACCCTCCTGGGCATCTACAGAGTCAGTTAACTTCATTAAAATCAAACATTTAAATACACTTGCCAATTTATACACAATTGAACAATGGAAAACCATTGAAAAAATCAAGTAATTAATTAATTAACCCCTTAAGTGTTTGTTGAACAGATCTTTGTCTTTTAAAAATCAATGTTTCTTAATACAATGCACTGAGTTCTCAGTACAATTGATCAAAACTAAAATATATATACACCTAAATAAAGCATCCATCCATTACCTAAATTGTTCTCTCCAAATAGTACAACATATATTGTTTAGAATCTAATAACACAACCAGAAGACAAAACAAAAATTGATGTCTGTTTGCATTGGTATATGTTTGTATTCTTGTATATCAAATACATGCTGGCTTATGTCTTAAAATGCAAGCTAGGGAAAGAGTGTTATTAATGCCCGGAGCATTACTAGCGTCCAATCTTATCTGCCATAGGCATTCCCTAACCTCCAAAATAGTTTTGTAATCTCCCCCAAACTCTTTTGTGTAAAGCCTATCTATTACAAAAAATATAAACTTTTTGAAATTTGGAAAGTTATTGATGTGGTTGTATAGTGAATTGGTGGGTTTTTTTTTTTGTTTTTTATATCTCTGTAATGTTCTAAAATTCTTTGCCTTAGCTTTCTAGTGGTCATACCTATATAGAATGCTGGACAGGATAAACAGGTAGCAACATAAATAACCATACTTGTGTTGCAATTACAGTGGCCCAGACTCCTCAAAGTTCTCTTGAAATTACCTACACAAAGATAGAGACCATTGTTAATAAATTTACACACTTTGCAGTTGCCACATTTAGCCATTATGGCAGGTCTTTGGCCAAAGGTCCTAGGTGTCCTTTCTAACAGTTCCTTGATATTCAAACCCCTACTGTTTATGAAGGTAGGCATTCTACCTAATATATCATATAAATCTGTAGGCATGATGTTTTCCCAGGCCCTATGGATAACACTTTTAACTTCAAAAGCTAAAAAAGTGTGTTGTAATACCATTCCTGTTGACAAATTTTTTCTTTCTAGTTTACTGTTATGATTGATAACTTTGTCGCATGTCCTTTGTGTGTCATGCAGGATGGGAATAAAATCAGTAAACCTTCTTCTAGATATTTCATTTTGAAGCATAGTGAGCATGTCCAATGGGTAACCCCTTTGGACAAACAAATCCCTCAGGACCCCTAATTCAACTGTGAAATTGTCATCCTCGCTAACAATGTGAGACAACCTAATCATCTGGCCCTTGACCACATTCCTCTTGATATAGGAAGGGTGGCAACTGTTGTAGTGTAAAAATGAATTGCTATACATTTTCTTTCTATACAAGCTAGATTCTATTTTTCCGTTTTTAATGTATAATTGTAAATCCAAATAATCAATACTCCTATTGTCAACCTTGTGTGTAAATTTAAAAAATGTAGTAGTGTAATTCAAGTATTTTATAAATTCTTCCAATTCATCATGTGTGCCTTTCCAAAAAAACAAAATGTCATCCAAGAATCTTAGATAGATAGGCATCTTTGTTCTAAATTCAGATCTCAACACAAACTGATCTTCCCATTCTGCTAGGACAAGGTTAGCATATATGGGCGCACATTTAGTGCTCATAGCTACCCCAGTGGACTGTCTGTAATATTCATCCTCGAACCCAGTGTAATTGTTCTCCAAAACCATTTGCATCAAATCCACTAGTAAGCCTTTCTTGACCTGATGTAGATCAGTATGTTTATCTAAACTCTTGCCAAACCAGTCTAAATCAATTTCATGGGGAATCACTGAAAATAAATTAATAACATCAACTGTTACTAATAAGACTTTGCCTAGATGTTCATCAGTCAAAATTCTAAGGCAGTCCAAGCAATGCCAAGAATCTTTTAATATACAAGGTAAACTGTCCAAAATCTCCTTAGTCATAATATCTGTATATGATGCTAGTGGTTCAGTTTTAAAGCACATAGCTGCAACTATTGGTCTAAAGGGTGGATTAACTATGTTTTTATGGATTTTGGGTATTCCAAATAGAGTAGGCATGACCGGATGTTCCACCTGTAAATATTTATACTCATCTGCATCTATAATTCCTTCACATAACATCTCATAAAACTGCCAGTCTATCTTAGTATAAATGCCCAGGAGGGTGAAAGTGCTTAGTCAGTGAAGTCTTCTTTCTGGCTATTTGTATTTGGACAGTAAAGGTTCAGTGATTTTACCTGCAGTGTTACCAAAGTGCTTTTCTATTTACCAGCATTTTACATCCGATAGAATTACTTCAAAGAAGTCTATCAGGGTTAGGAGACATGATCTGCCTTTTACAAACCCAAACTGTGTGGGGTCCAGAGTTTGGAGATCTCCAATGTCTTTGTTTATGAGTTCCATGATGATACGTTCCATGGCCTTGCAGACGAGGCTCGTCAGGCTAATGGGGCGGTAGTTCCCGGGGTCTGTTGTGGCCCCCCTTTGTGGAGTGGGATAACTGTCACAGTGTGCCATTCAATGGGCACAAAGCCTGAGGTGAGGCTATGATTGAATATGGTACTTAGGTGAGGTGCCAGTTCATTCTGTAGTTCATGTAGAAGGCAACCTGGGATGTTGTCAGGTCCCATGGATGCTGTGTTCTTGGCTTTGGAGAGTGAGGCTTTTACCTGTGCAGCCGTGATTACAGGAACTTTGCATTCTTCTGATATAAAGATGGGCCCTTTAGGGGGTGAAAGGGGGGTAAAGTTAGCACTGAACCTATCTGCCAGGATGTTGGCAATATCAGTTGGTTCTCTATATTTAGTGTCATTGTGCTGTAATTCAGAGCAGATCTGAATGTTGCCATTGAGATTTTTGACATAGCTATAGAATGCTTTGTGGTTGTCTTTAGAATCAGTGGCAATTTTGTTTTCATAACTAGCTTTGGAGGATTTTATAAGGGATCTCAGCTTCTTACTGAGGCTGACCATGGAGTTCCTCCAATCATGGGATTTTACTCTTTTTTGCAACAGTTTCTTTCTTTTGTTGTAGAGTTTGTTTATGGAAGAAGACCACCAGATTGGCTTCCTTTTTTTGAAGGCTAGCATCTTGGCTCTGTTAAGGATAGCACGATCCATGCACTCGTGTAAGTGCTTATAAAGTGCATTTGTGTAGGATTTAGCAGTCGTACCTCTATTGTCCATCTGCATGGGTGTCGTGAAGTTTGCCACTTTTGTCTTAAGAAGCGTGAAGTTGGCCTTGGAGAAATTTTTTTACGGTTGTTTTCATAATGTGAGGTGGGAGCGGCATGTGAATGTCTAGGGTGATTAGCTTGTGGTCAGATCTGACCAACAAGGAGCTGACCTCTGGTGTGGAACACCGGTCACCCATGTTGGTGATGACCAGGTCTAGGATATTGCTGCCCCTGGTGGGGGTGTGGATAAGTTGATCCAAGGCGTTGGAATTGATGATTTTCTGAAAATGTTGAGCAAAAGAGTTGGTACATGAGTAGTTTTCCCAGTTAATGGTAGGGTAGTTAAAATCACCCATTATTAGAATGTTGGGTTGTACCTTAATATTTTCCAGTGTATCAAGAAAAGAGGAGTGGTAATCCTAGGGCATGATGGGGGGGGGGGTCTGTAGCAAGCTACAATCTGGATTGCAGTTTTGCCCAGAGTTAGTTGAACTTGGGTAATCTCGGATGCATTATGCTGAGCAACTAGCTTGGAGGTGCGGATATTCTTAATGAATATGGACACGCCTCCACCTTTAGTGTTTTGGTCTGGTGGCCGAAAGGTGTGGTATGAATTATAGCCTGGTAATGCAGGGGTGCTCTCTGGAGCTTTGAACCAGGTCTCTGTCACTGTACAGATGTCAATGTTCCCCATTTTAAGAAGTGCCTCAAGTGAGTGCATTTTGAGGTTTAGACTTCTAGCATTGAGTAGCATTACCCTCAGATTTTGCTTGCTTGTACCTGTTACGGTGATGAATTTGTCATTTGAACCTTTCCTAAAAAAGGCACTATAGGGGTGGCAGGAGCCTTTGCCAGTATCCGGAATCTCAAGGGCGACAGGTGCAGGCCATCTCTGGCAAAGCAGCATGGTCTGTCGATCATGTCATCCCAGGCAGACAGATACTGGATTCCCTTAGAATGACACCAGAAGATTAGCCAATTGTTAAAGTCAATCATTTTGTCCTTGTGCTGTGGTGTCATTCTGGGTGATGGCAGGATGCTACTCAGGGCTAGGGTCATACCGGCCTGGGCTACAAGATCGGAGAGCTCCTCCATGTCTCTTTTCATGTAGTCCAAGGAGGTACATCTCAGGTCATTCACACCAACATGGACAATGACAGAGTCATATTTGTACTTGTTGTGGAGTGACCTAAGTGTGTGCATTATGTGGTGGATCCTGGCACCTGACAGGCAGCTGACAGTAACTTTTTCCTTGTTTAACCTGGCGAGTGGAACATCAGTGTGCCTGACTATAGAGTCACCTATGACTAGAGTGTTGGGTACGTTATGCCTTATGGGCTGTAGTTGAGTGGCACACTGAGTATGTGGGCTATGTGTCATTTGGGTTGTGTTGGGGTGGAGGTTGCTTGCATTTCTGCTTTGCAGGTCTCTGTTGTTTGGGCAGATTTGTACTGAGTCCCTCTGCAAATGTAGATGTGTGTTTTGTGCTTCTGTATGTGTGTTTTGGTGGTGTAGGTTTTGAGGGACTATTTGATGAGTGTGGTGCGGTGCAAGTGTTTACCTTCTCCTCTTGACTGTCTAGGCCAGTCTTTGGTGAAGAGAGCTTTGCTTCCAGTTTGGCTATATAAGTGCATCTCTCACAGGTCGTAGTGTTGGATGGTAGGAGGAGAGGGTTGTCTGTGTACATGAGGCAATTGCTGCATTGTCCCAAGATGCCCAGATTCATCAGGTAGACAGGAGAAAACACAGAGAGCAGACCTTTAGACATGCCTGAATAGGTACTTATTTATTAAGTACTTAAAACTATTTTTCTCTAGACAAGTGAGGAAAGTTGAGTGCTGTAGTAATTTGTAACTTATTTAGTGCTTACAGTGAGTTCTGAACAAGTGCTGAGATCAAAGAAACAGATGAGTGCTAAAACTAAAAAGCTGGCTAGTTGTAAGGGAAATTTTGAAGAACAGACTTTATGGCGCCAGGAATAGCTTAACCCCAGTTAAGTGGGAGGGGCTTAGGAGCTCACAAACAGTCGAGGACATAGCAAATCCATACATGACCTGCCACAGGAAAGGAGGGAAGCAAGCTTAGAATTTTTTTTCCGCTAAATGGAGAAAGCTGGAACAGAAGTTAATTCAACGTTAAGAATCTGAGTGGGTTGGCCTTTACAAATGTTCTCTATTAGATTGAGTGAACTAATGACACTAGACTGGGAGGAGTGTCACAGATCAAATATACAGTATGGGTGGGCAACTACAAAGCCACCAAGTATAAGAACACACAACACTAGGGAGGGTGGGTGGGTGGGAAAAATTACAGTTCCTAGCTGTAGCCACTAAATGAAAGTTTTAAACAAATCAAGGAGCAGACTCGAGAATGCTTTTAACTGTAAACAGACAAACATGCACAGAAAAGCTCGGATAGAGCACTAACAAACAGAAAATACAACTCTCAGTATGAAAAAGCAGTTTACAGTTAAGTAATGTTAAAACAGTATAAAACAGTACATAAATGCAGTGAAACAATAAAAAAGCTTTATAACAGTGCAACAATGTAGTAGATCAACTGTATAGCACAGCTATAAGTGTTTCAGAAGTGCAGTTCAGTGAAATAAGTGTAAGAAATAACTTATCCTGCTCTTGGAATCTTAAGGAATTCGTACTTATACAATGCAATCCACAGCCTTACAATACAAGTAGAACCTTTATAAGACACATGGGTTATATAGCAGTAAGAATGGAAGAGTTGGAAGATCAGATTACTACTCAACCCCTGCTATTACCCAATCACTCATACTACAGAAGGACAAGAGGCCTTGTTACTCTCAATAATAATGAAGACAATCAGCAGGAAATGACTGCCAGAAACACAGGAAACTCAAACAAAACTACCAGCATAGACAACAGGCCTCTATCAAGATTATGCCACCTGAGCAGAACACAGAAACCTCACTTTAAAAGCATAGAAAGAACAACCACAAAGAGAAAATACAAGTCTCAGTATGAAAAAGCAGTTTACAATTTAGTAATTTAAATAAAAAATGCAATTATATTAACGCACACTATTACAGTTCCCAGCTGTAGCCACTAAATGAAAGTTTTAAACAGATCAAGGAGCAGACTCGAGAATGCTTTTAACTGTAGACAGACAAAAATGTCCAGAAAGCTCGGATAGAGCACTCACAAACATAAAATACAACTCTCGGTATGAAAAAGCAGTTTACAGTTAAGTAATGTTAAAACAGTATAAAACAGTACATAAATGCAGTGAAACAATAAAAAAGCTTTATAACAGTGCAAAAATGTAGTTGATCAACCATATAGCACAATTATAAGCATTTCAGAAGTGCAGTTCAGTGAAATAAGTATATAATAACTTATCCTGCTCTTGGAATCTTAAGGAATTTCCACTTATGCAATGCAATCCGGAGCCTGATAATACAAGCCTATATATTTATACATATATATAAATATATATCTATAGATAATCAACCTCTTACTGCAAGACATCTACAAAAAGCCTGACAAAGTGATGGGAAAAAGGGCAACAATAGTGACATCTTTGAAATATGGCTGTTATATGCATCAAAGTCTGCTAGAGTAGCATGGTTTGAGTTAACATATAATTCCTGATAGATTCCAGGTCTGAACAACAAATAAATGTCATTATTTACTGATGTCAATGCTGACATCATCCCAGTGATTTGTCAGAAACTCACAACTGTTATGGGGAACAGACCAAACATATGAGCCATGCATCTAGACAGCGTCTAGACATCAGGAGAGTAGAGAGGTTTGACGGCAGTCATGTAACAGAAGAGAAAAAAAAAACAGTGAGAGCTCCCAACCATTTCAACCAGAACCTTCTGAACCATAGCAAGACCAACATGATGGGATGGAATTGTAGGGAAAAGCAGATATCTGTGCAACATACCAGTACCTCAAATGAAGTCTAGAGTAGAACGACTGTTTGAACAAACATATCCTGATTGCCAGTCACACACAACACCAACATATACTGGACTAACTCACAGTCTACTGGGAATCCTGAGGTGTTACAGAACCTTTCTTACTCTGCCCCTACAAACATATACACAAGATTGACCACCACCAACTGTAGCAGCATGCACAGATAGATATGACACTCACATCTGCTACTCTCCCTATTCAGCCCAACAAACATTTACACACAACACTGCTACACAATCTTGGCAGTCTGTTAACAATGGCTAGGCATACATAACTCTTAACTGTACAGATTTCCACAGAATGTCCGGGGTGTGGGACCATATTTATGGCCACTGCCACATACCACTTCCAGGATTTTGATAAGTCACTGGGATGATATCAGGAGTGCAGTCACTGAATAATGATATATCATACCTCTGAACCTCTTACTGCAAGACATCTGGATAAAGCATGACATACTTGGGGGACAGGGAGCCGAAAATAGGGACATATCTCACATAGTGGTGTTACAAACTGAAACAGTTCCTGGTGTTACAGGGTTTGGTGTAACATAACATCCCTGAAGGATACGATGTCTGAAATACTAATGGATGTCAACATTTACTGACTACAAGTCCTCACATTATCCTACTGATTTCTCAAAGACAGATATTGTCTGAGGAGCAGACCAAACATAACAGACAAACCTCTGGGCAGTCTGTGGACATCTGGACAGTTGAGAGGTATGTTAGAGACATATCACTGTCAGATGTCACATCATGCAGAAAATGCATGTCCAGACAAACCCTGTTAATCTAGCAAACCTCTATGTATATAACAGCAATACTTACAATCTGTTCTCAATTCTGGAGCTTTGTCCCCATGTTGTTAGGCTGTCTCCACATGTCTTGTCCTGAGAGGTATTTCCACCTACTGTCTGTGAAGCTGTAGCCCCCACACTTCCATAATGTCCTCCACACAGGCAAGGAAAAGGGGCTAGGGCCACATGAAGGACTTAATTATAGCACTGTGTTACTATGGTATTGGCTAATGGAAAGACAACACAGCTGCACTGGATGCAAGTAGCAAGTGCGTGACACCAATTGGTGCACAGGCCATCACCTACTCATGAGCATTACCTACAAAAGGCAAGCTGCTGTCTATGCAACACAGGTCTGAACCCATCTACCCCAAAACGGACTGGAACTACATAAACCTAACCATTTCCATTATTCTGAGGAAACTCTTCAACACCATTGCAGGTATGTCAATCACATAAGTCAGTAATGGAATGCAGAAGGGGGGATGCAATAATGTCAAATAGGAAGTTAAACACTAGGTCGCAACAAGACCTGCTGGACTCACATGCTGCTGTCTGGCACCTATGGCCATTCCTGCTCACCCTGTCTGCATTGACATGTATCACATCTCCAGCCTCTGAGTCACCCCAGCAAAGGTCAACTCACGTATGACTACTACTGGAATGTCTGTCGTCCAATACTGAGTGTGACACTCCTAGGCCAGCTGCCTGAGATGTAAATATTCATATGTCACCTGTGAATGCTACTATGATACATATGCTTGTCTTACAAATGTAAGAAACTAATGTAGGGTATGTGCATAGTACACAACAGGCACAGAAGTGTGTGTGTTGAAATGTATGTTATATACTAAGCCCATACCTGACAACTGTCCAGAGTTTTTCAGACTGACCACATGTCTGCCACATATTTGTAGTCAATGCTTCATATAGTTGTGTATTGTCTGGCACATCACTGGCAACCCATTAAAAACTGAAGTCATAACATTACAGCATGCATTTCATTGTCAGATGTCATTCCTGTGGGGTAGACCTGTGAATAGGATACCATCTTTGCTGGCAAAGGGTGGTTCTGCTAGATTCATAAAGTGACACTATTTTCTGGCCTTTGCCCACCAGTAATGTGTGCCTTTGTGCAGATGTCTTGCTCTAACAGGAGCTAGGTGTCTTAGCATGAAACCCATGTCAATGCAAGTGTACCTTATAGGTTCATAGGTTCATAGGTTCATACTAGGCTATCTGCCCGAGGGCATTTACAAGCCTAGCCCATAGTTTTGTGGCTTACGCCACCCCTTTAGTATGGGGAACTATACCCATTATTTTGCTGTGTAGGATGCCAACATTTGTGCAGTGGCTGACACCTGTTGTGTAGCTATGGAGAGCACACTAACCTTGCCAGGTTACTCATCCCATCATATGTTTAGACAACAAATGGAGGGCTACAAATCAACAGGAGGTGGAGTGTTGAACATTATCATACACATACACACCTCCAGGCTGGCCAAGCAGTATGATGTATGGGAGACTTCCTGAGTGCAGTTAACAGTTGACAAATCACCTACTCAAATCATAGCTAGCTACAGGCTTCCAACCATGACTATGGACATCCACCACACCTATTGGGACTTGCTGAAATCTGTCAGGATTCAATCGTTTACCCTGCTCCTGGGTGACTTCAACTACCAAACCATAATGTGCATGACCTATGCCACCTGAACATGAATGCAGAGATTCCACGGCTTTCTCAATGGCAATGCCGTGAATCAGCTCATCAACACTCCTATGATAGGTTGAAATATCCAGTATCTGGTCCTAACCAACATGAGTAGCCACTGTAGCACTCCTAAAGTGTCATCCTCCTTGGTAAGATCTAACCACATAGCCATCACTGTTCAGGTCACCATCTCTCCTGCCCCCCCCCCCCTTGTCAGGGTCAAACAAAATTAACTTTACACAACTAACTATAGATCCTCAGAGCAGGTAGAAATAGCTTTACAGGTAATTTCCCAACAGTTGGAACTAGCAGTAGTGTCCAGGCCCACAACACAATAATATGTGGGCACCTGCATAGCTGTATGGACTCAGCATTACCTGGCAGGACAACATCATCTCCCTCAAGGTAGGGTAAACGTTTGTGATGTACAGCAGCAATACACAAATACCAAAATAGGTGGAAATAATTGCTGGACAAGGTCAAGAAGGAACATGTGCCTTATTGGAAGCAATGTCACCTTGGTCTGCACAAGCAAATAATGTCACAGGTGAATTACCCTAAGGCTATCTTTGAGTGTAAATTGGACTCATTCACCAAGGCCAGTCACTAGGCCTTCCACACATGTGTCTGCAATCCCAAAGGCAACACACAAATCTGCTCTGTAGTGATGGTCAATAACACCACATACACATATGGCATAGATATAAGTGACGGGCTGCAAACAGGTGAAGTATAAACATCATCCCCTGTCCCCCATCTGTACACATGTGCATGAACAGCACCTGCCCCCCTCCCCTCATCATCAGGAACCAGGTCCATAATGCCCTCTCAAAGGCAACACACAGAAGTCTCCATAGGCCTGATACCATCCCTGGCTGCATCATATATGAACACAGGCATGAGCTCTCAGATCCATTATGCACTGTAGTCAACCAAAGCCTGAGCACTGATGTCATCAGATCTGCACAGAGGACAGCCACTGTCATTCCTATCCACACAGGAGAAGCAATCCACCAACCCTTCCAGTAATATGCACATCAACTTAATTAGCCTGTTCTGCAGTAGCATGGAAGGCAATATCAAGGACATTATGAACAGGGACATCAGCAACCTCAAAATGCCTGAGTCCACACAGTATGGTATTGTCAAAGGGAGATCAGGTCTGTTAAACCTGATCAACCTCTCTGAAGTGGTCAACAAACACAAGGATGAGGGAAGATGGTGAACAATGCCTACCTTCACCTAGCCCAATTCTCTCACAATAATCCCCAGGCAGCCAGGATACATACACTAACACAGCTAGGCATCAACCTCTATATTACCAGATGTGTAGCTAACTGGCCCAATGATAGTACCCACTCAGTCAAAGTAATGGAACCCACCTCTAGTAGTCGAGTCTTCCAAAGCGGTGTACCACAATGATTGGCTGGGGGGCCTCTACTGTTTGAGATATACATATCTGAGGTACAGAACAAAAGCACAAGGGGTCTGTGGCTGACCAGGGGTACAGATACTTGAAAGCTGGCCACTGGCTTACATTCCTCTACTGATGTGAGCATCCCCCAAGAGGCCCTCCCCCAATTAATGACTGGTGCAAGAAGCATTTCCACAAACTGAATGACAGGAGATGCATCATTCTCTCTGCTATGGCAGATGTCATGCACACTAATTATGACAGTAATAATGTCCTGAGCATGCAATCAGGTGTGAGGCAACTTGTGCACCAAGGTTGGTAGCAACCTGACAGTTTCCCACCATGTGATTACCATTGTACGGAGGGCTATCTACATGGCCCACCTCACAAATATGGGTATGTCATCCAAGATCCAGGATGCAACAACATCCCTGTACTCCACCCTTATCAGACACATTACCAAGTACAATGGCTTTATTTGGCATGTACCTTGGCAAGCAAATGCAGCAGTTGCAGAGACAACAGAGGTTCCTGATCAGGCAAATCCAGTGTCTGCAACACCTATCCAATACAGGTAGTCTGAAAGGTATGTCCTTGTACTCAGTCTCATACAAACTGATCATAGGTAACCTGTGTCTGGCATACAAAGCCATTTCCAAAGTCTTGATGGCATTTCTGCATATCTGTAACACAACCCCTATCCACACATCATGTACGCAAGGCCCTCACCTGGTCTGTGACATGTATAGTACTTGGCAGGATATCGTAGTGTCCCACACAATACACTGTCTGTAAAATACAGTCCCTCTCCATGTCTAGCAGAGTACATGTATAGCCCTCTTGAAGAAGAAGCTGGATGACTGTATGGGAAATGGATGGGACACCCCTGGGATCCTGCATGTGTCCCAACTGGACAGGGGAAACAGGCGCTGGCTTGGAAGGGACATGACCAAAAGTCTGGGCCAGCCTTATGAGAGCATCAGAGCCAATAGCCTGGTATCATCTTATGAGGCTATGTACCTAGTACTTTACATGTTTCCTGCATTTATTGCAGACTGTCCTGCTATGTTGTCTGAAATGAAACCCTGTGAGTCTGAACTCTGTAGGTACTGCAGTGATGGTGTATAGTCTTGTCCCTTCATCAGTTATCATTACATACCATTACACCTTGTCATTGTGTGTGGTCTGTATACCAGCAAATCAGCTCTTACAGTACGTGCATATGCACTTAGTGATATGGTATAGCTCACTCCAATAGCCTTGGTCTTGACCACAATTACCATTCTGCTACTAAGCCCATCACACAGTAGGATTTGTCATCCTTCATTGTGGGCCTTACAGTAGCAGTGAAAGAGATGGATTGTGGTAGGCAGAAGTACTGTAAATTCTGCCCTGAAGGGCCCATAGGTGTCACAACTGCCAGACTGTACCAGGAGTGAGTGTGTGTGTGTGTGTGTGTGTGTGTGTGTGTGTGTGTGTGTGTGTGTGTGTGTGTGTGTGTGTGTGTGTGTGTGTGTGTGGGTGTGCATGCATGTGCATATATCACCAAACATAATAATGCAGGGTATCAATTTACATATATTGTCTTTCCCTTGAAGGTGAACATAGGGTTTGGTGTTCCTTCCCCTCACAATCTGATGTCAGTGTCTTAGCATCATCTCCCATGATGATGGTGATCATAGTGAGGCACAGGTGGGTTTGTTGGTGCCTGAATCCTTGTCATTATTTGGTATCCCACTTTCACCCATGTCCTAGCACACAGTCACTATTCCCACAAATATCCAGTCCCCAGCTGCCATGGATAATGGACAGGTTAAGGCTGGTGGCATGGAACAAACTAGTGTGCTGAGTATGGCTAGTGTGAGAGTAGACACCAGCCATAGGCAGAGAGCAGACAAGGTCACACACAGGCAGATGGACAGGGGTGCTCAACAGAGGACTGCTGCCCATCAAGATCCTGTCACAAGTTCTACAGCACATGTCACCAGACACATGTTATGGTCCATCATGGAGTTACAGACATGCACTAACTGCAATACCAGACAGATGCTCAGGGACATGAAAGCAGTGCTCCTTGCCATGCGTGACGACCTCCACAGCATTTGTGATGCCATATGTCATCTTGCCGATGTTGTGGATAGACAGTGGGGTGAGACATTGCCACTGCTCGACTGTGCAATGTCTGTGCTTGAGCATGTGGTGGAAGTAGGGCATCGGCCAGGTGGACATAGGTCAACAACATGATCAGCTGTGAGCCCACATTGTTGTGCACATTCACAGTCCCATAGTGGCAGTACCAACAGCACTACCAAAGGAAAGGTGCTGGCTACATCACACCGGAGCAGGCCATCAGGGAGTAGTACTGCATCTGTCCTTGGGCCTAGGGGTGCCAGTGATATTTCTGGCAGAACCAGTTACTGCGTCCTTGCCGAGGAGATGGTAAACATACATCCTGCCATGTACGGACCACTGCTGTCTAACTTAACCCTGTGTTGGGCATCCACATCACTTGATTGTGTGCAAACAGACTTTCACACATCCCTATCACAGGCCAATCATCAACAGACACGCACAGCTCCTCTGCATGGCCCAGTTGTACATCACCCCTTCAGACACACACACACACACACACACACACACACACACACACACACACACACACACACACACACACACACAATTTCATCCATGCGGCCTAGCTTAGACCTCTGATAATCCAACACCACTCCCTGTGCATGTGATGATAATTGTGCCAATACCCTGTTATCCATACCATTGATGCACAAACATACTCATATGGGTCTGATGCACAGGGTAACTTTAGTACAGTGTAGCAATGTCATGCTGTGTAAGATGCTGTCTGCTGGCAGTAGTTATGAGTACACATTGAGGTGTATATACCTTGTTAGCCATGATAAACTATTGCTGTCAGTACTGATAACTGACTGTAGGGTCACATACTGTATTCTGGTTGTGTTTCAGGTGTCTGTGTGTCTGCAGGCTGTGGGCCTGCTGACAGTAGCAATGATGAGTAAGGCAGAGTGGAAACACAGTGACCTTTTCATGGCCAAGGTACAGCTGTATATGTACATGTTTACCATGTGTGTTTCATGCAACAGACGGCGAGGGGCAATTGTGGCACAAAATGAGACCTTGCATACATAACCTTGACACAGCCACCTAGCCTTCATACATGTCACCTGGGTGTTCTGTGGGACTGCAGGCTCACATTTGCAGAGGGGGCTACTTGAGTACTGGCACTAGGTCTCTCACAAGCTTAGCCATTATTTCAACTGAAACAGATTCAGCTCTAAGCACCTATTGCCCCTGCCATTTCTGTCACATCCACTTGACTGTCATGCAGTTGATGAGGGGATGCCTGGTACTGTGTATGATAGGTTTGGGGTATGTATTCCTGACACAGGTCAGCCTGTGTTAGTCTAACCTGACATTCACCAGCATGTTGGTCTGCCATCTCATATGCATGTCTGGCCCCTTGTGCTGGTAGCGCACACAGAGTCATAGTCCCATACATGGGGCAGCTGATGAAGGGCTGAGCACAGTCCCTAGCTGCACAGTCTTATGAACGATAGTGCTAGATACATAATACAGATAGCACAGTGGTACTGTAGTGTGGCAGTGTCTGCCACTACTATTGCAGTGGGTGACAACTGCAGGGGTTGTTAGGATTACCAATGGTGGGTTCAGAGGCCCTTAACATGTTAGAGTCATCTGACACACACACACACATACACGCACACACACACACACACACACACACACACACACACACACACACACACACACACACACATGCACACCACTGCATGGGGACATGCATTGAGACACACATGCACATGGAGGTGACACTTATCAGAGTAAATGGCCTACCTATGTACTAATGTACAAGCACAGTGATACAACCATTGCACCATAGTGGCTTGGTTTTAGAAACTGTGTAACTGTGCTTGTACGGTGAATGACATCTGTATGGGATGACACTAGGTTGGCAATGGGGGAGTTCACAGGGTGGACGAGGCACACAAAATGGAATAGCCATCACATATACACACACTCCGAAGACAGCCACTTGGGCTATGCACAAGGAAACACATATACAGTTGCTAACAGACATATTAGTAACTCTACATATCCACTTATATGCACTACAGTGGTGCGTACACATGACATGCTCCCCATAGATTATATGCCTGGGGCGTAACACACAACCTCTTTCTACAGGTAATCTTGCAAATGCCTTCATGGATGGTGGGATAATCCACCAGACATTGCAAGTGGCCTCGTCTACTGCTCCTACAAACCTGCACAATTGATAGATTGACAGAATTTGCATCAGTATGATGTGTCAGTCAGGTATGATGTCTGATGCTGGCATGTGTGTTAGTACAGTAACTGTGCCATATCTGGCAATGATATCACAGGAATGCTCATTGTCAAGGGACACAGACCACATTTAGGTTGCAAACATGTGGATATCCCATGTACATCTGTACAAATGACTGGTATGGGCTGTGTAGTGCTACATGGTGCATGTGAGGTAGATGCCATTAACAGGGTCATTAAAGTGATGTCATGGGTAGGGGGTCAACAGGCCTTAAAATGGCATAACCTACACACACACAGTCACAGGGGATATGCTTCACACACACTACTATAGTAGTCGGTATTGAGATTAGAACCCCTACCTATCTAAGTATTTCCAGTATAGTATTATGCAGTTATTGCACATGCCACAGAGCTTAGAGGGGTGACAAGTGTATACAGGTACATTTAAGGTGAATGACATCAGCAGGCCTTGTAAAATAAGGCAATAGACATGTACTGGGTGGTACAAGCCTCAAAATGGTATAACCCACATCCCCCATAGGATATAATTCACACACACACACACACACACACACACACACACACACACACACACACACACACACACACACACACACACACACACACACACACACACACACACACACACACACACACACACACACACACACACACACACACACACACACAGTATCACAGTTGCCAGTATTGAGTTTAGAACCCCTACCTATCTAGTTATGTGCACTACAGTGTTACGCAGTTATCACACACACCAAAGAGGTTACAGGATTTAATAGTGTCACAAGGTATGTCTAAGGTGATTACATCAAGAGCCCTTGTAAAGTATAGCAATGGGAAATGTACTGGGTGGGAAGGGCATCAAAATGCATTACCCTACAAAAATACACACTTACAAACACTTTCACATACACACACATTTGGCACAATTGAGTGTTGAACCCCTGGCTATCTATTTATCTGTACTATACTGTTATTTTATTACACATGCCACAGAGCTTATAGGGCTGAGTGCTGTCCAAAGGTACTTCTAAGAGCAATGACATCAGCAGGACTGTTAACATAGGGCACTGGGATGTGTTCTGGGTAGTAAAGTCCTCAAAATATTTCAGCCTACAAACCTACAGACTCTTGTACATACACTTATACACACACACATTTGCCAGACCTGAGAATAGGACCCTTGCCTATTTAGTTGCCCTGCCTATGTAGTTATTTGTTCTATAGTGTTACACAGTTATCACATGTGCTATTGAGCTTACAGAGCTGACAAGTGCACAAAGGTACTTCTAAGGTGAGTGACATCATCAGGACTGTTAAAGTAGGGAACTGGGAAGTGTTGTGAGTGGGGAAGTCCTCAAAATGCTTCACCTATAAACATACACACTTATACACACACATTTGTCAGAACTGGGAATAGACCCCCTGCCTATCTAATTATTTGTACTTAACTGTTTTATAGTTATTGCATGTGTCACAAAGCTTTTAGGGATGGGGCTGTGCAAAGGTACTTCTAAGGGGAATGACATCAGCAGGACTGCTAAAGTGGGGCACTGAGAAGTGTACTGTGTGGGAATGGCTTAAAACTGCTTCACCAACAAATAAACACACACACACACACATTTGACAGGACTAAGATTAGAACTCCTACCTATCTAGTGATTTGGACTATTGTGTTACACAGTTATCACACATGCTATAGAGCTGATAGGGTTGACACATGTCCAATGGTACTTCTAATGTGAATGACAGCAGCAGATCTTGTGAAGTGGGGCAATGGGAAGTATACTGAGTGGGATCAGCCTCCTAATACTTAGACGTACAGACACACACACATACACACACACACATACATACACACACACACACACACACACACACACACACACACACACACACACACACACACATATAGGCAGGTAATGTGATATTATAACCCCCACCTCAGTACTATTACACAATGGAGCTCACCTTCATGCTGGCATGTGCAACTGGTTATGACTGGTATGCTACTGTCTGTAGCAGGCCATCGCTCTATACCATTCAGAGTATCCATGTGTGTGACTCATTCTGTGCGTGTCCACCTGTCTCTCTCTCTCTCTGTCTCTATCACTGTCTGTCTCTCTCTTCCCCACATCTATATGTGTGTATGCTTGACATATTGTTATCTGTTGCCCATATATATGTCTGTGTATTACACAAAACAGATGCAGATATATCATATATGGGCCACCTACAGCTAGCTGGGGGTACTCCTGTCTGATGGGTGTGTGTAGGGACAGTTAAGGTGTACATAACTGTCTGTATGCAAAGAAATATATGCACAATACAGTTATATAGTCCAACGTGGGTCCTCATATGGCCTGTGAATACAGTTATATAGTCCGACATGGGTCCCCACATGGCCTGTAATTCTCTAAGTGTAGGAGCATGCCCAATGTAACCTTCTATAGTGAGTGTGGGGCTCCATTCCAGAGATAAGTGTACTCCAGTCCAGGGTTTTGTGTGCTACAGCCATACCTCTCAAAAGTAAACAAGACTTTCCTAACAGTACTGAGTTTGTTTTAGCAGACATTTTCTCACATATCTGAAGTCTGACACTGCAATGTATTGTGTCATTAACTAGTGACAAACATCCTCAGATCATCACAGTGCTTCACCAGAGTAATACAAGATGTATGTTGTACAGACCAATATTATGAGCCTGACTATATGCATTCTTGCCCAAAACTGCCAGTTGAGAGGTGTGGCTACAGCCGGTTGACTGATGAAGCTGTGTAAACAGTCTAGCAACTTGGTGATATACTGGCTTGGGATCTGCTGCTTGTGTGGTATTCTTATTACCTGAGAAGTCATATCCTGGTGTGCCCATACCTCTCAACTGTACATTTTTTGGCAGATTGTCTAGGTGTTTGTCTAGAAGTATAGTCCAGTCTACATAAACTTGTGTTTTTATGGGAAGTTAGTTGCATATAATTGAAGACTGATGTTAAAAAATAATGGCAGACAATGTTTCAGACTTCATAACCTTCAAACAATTCCTGCTAATGCAAAACCTGTTATCCTTCCAACTTTCTCAGTATGTAAGAGCAATATTTACAACACATGCCTATCATCGTGCCTTTGCCCCACTTATATTTATGACCTTGTCCAGATGTCTTACTGTCAGAGTTTGGGAGGTATGGGTGTGAGGGGAAGAGTGCATTCTACTGTGCAGAACTGTTCATTATATGTGTAATATATTCCACGCAGCACTGTGACTTTCAGGTATGTCAGTGAAGAGCAGTACAGAGTAATGTGGTGAACCACTGACAGACAGTTGTGTATAGGCTGATAGGTTGCTATGACATTAGTAGGGTATTGGCCCTGAAGCCCTTATAACCCACAAAAAAAACAGTGTAGCCTATGTTACAACATGCCAGCACACAAAGTCCCTGTCCAGCAGGGGCACAGGTGGGATCACAGGACTGTATTTTGTGTTTCCCATGCAGTTATACAAGAGGAACATCACTAGGGGTATTGAGGCACTTGGCTTGCTGTTGACATGGAGTGTATTCCACAGATGGGAGAGTGTGTGGTACATGTATCTGTCACACCAAAAAGCTGTACTGATATCACAGCCATGGTTGATGCTGTGCCTACAGGTTGATGGAGTGGGCCTTGAGTTCCAGATGTGCAACAGTCCCATCAAGGCAGTGTCTGGATTGCTTTGTATGCCAGACAGGGGTCACCTCAGCAGAGTCTGTATGGAATGGGGTAGAGGGACAGTGCTGTTAGCCTATCTGTGTAGGGTGGTAAGGTCTTAGTGTTTGCAAGACCCTGGTGTGTGGAGTCTACATAGTCTGTGCTGTGTAGGTTCGTGGAGTTCTCATCTGATTTTGCCTCTGAGGTGTCCATTGTTTGGGTTTTATTTTGTTTCTGACTTCCACTTACATAGGTGTGTGTTGTGTATTTGCAGGTGATGATTACTGACTCCTTACACTGCATGGCATCTACGTTACTGCACAATCTGTTCTGGTGAGCGCATTCTCCATTTGTCTGGCCAGTGGTTTCCCTTCCCCTTATGTGTGTCTCTTTGTCCTTCTGTAGTTCAGTCAAAGGCTATGGCAACAGTGGTTGCTGTTATGTATTTGTAATTCTGATATGGGCGGGGTACATGCCGTTATATCACACACAGGGTTGTGGACTTCACACCTCTGAGTGTACATATTTAGCAGGTTGTCTTTCAGTGCACCACTCCATTTGCTGTGGTCCTTAGATGGTTTGTGTTGCTATATGTTATTATAAGGCTACATGTGAGCTTAGCTGTCGTACCATCACAGATTGACATCTGCACAGGCCCAAATATGACAGTCAGACTATGGGGGATAGGGTGTTAATAATGTGCTGCCAAAGATAGACAGTTGGGAGACTGGTTTGGTAATTGTATGCTCTTATGGGTTTGATGTCTGCTTCCTCACTGTCTGTCATTGCTGTTTTGACATGACCCTTTCTTGTTTTTCAAATAGTTGGCAGGCAATTGCAATGTTAGGACAAGCAGAACAGATATACAAGGTATACTTGTGCTCCTTCTGTGACAACCTGTGTCATTCCAGGGGTATGGCTGTTGGCCAGTAACATATTGTCAGTGCTGACATAGAAAGATGGCAGCATTTTATACACTGGCAGCATTTTATACACTGGCAGTACACTGACCTTCAGGTACCTGCTGCCCTACTAGGCAGCATACCTCTCAACTTCTGAGAGCCAGACATCTGGACAAAGCCATAAGTGATTGGGGGACAGAGGCCTAAATATAGGGACCATTTTTAAGTATTGGCCTAACAAACTTAGAAAGGTGATTCAATAACAGGTTCTGCATTAGTATGTGTGTTTCTATAGGATATTAGGTCTGACACTACAATCTGTCATTATTTTCTGACCTTAGTCTTAAGTGATTTGCCAGTGAATTGCCAGTCAAACACTATTTCATGTTATACATACCACAATTATGATGCAAACCTCTGGACATTCTGCAATAGGTCTGTATAGTTGAGAGGTATGGTAGGCACTGTGTAGGTTACTCCAAGCTGTGTAGTATCCATATGTGTGGTTCCCCTGTCCATGACCTGTACAGCTTTCCTGCATTAACAGTTATTGACATCTGGACAGTGTGTACAACTCCTACCATAGGTGTAGCTGACATGCAGAATACTTGGCATTGCAGTTCATGGAATATGGCCCTGTCAAAGACAGCACTCTACCTATTCCACCACAACACAACAGCCAGGAGTAAGTGCTGGCAACATCCTGACAGTATTAACCACACATATACATAGCGCATTGATCCCTGCATATTGTGGACATGCAACAAGTTATCATGTTGATTGGGACAGCCCTGCAATGTGTGGTCTGCTGCTATTTCCCTGCAAACATACATGCTACTGCATTTCTATGGGAATATGGGTGTGGGGGGTCACACCTGTCAACTGTACACATTTTCAAAGACTGTGCTGATATTTGCTTTATATTTTAGTTCCATTTATCATAGTCTTGTGCCCTGTCTTTGAGACTAGAGGCATATCACTAATGACCACAGATCAGTTTGTAATGGCATGCATTTAAGTTTCAGACTTCTTACCCTTCAGAGCCTTGCTGCAACTGCAAGACCTGCTGTGCTATTACTGTGTAAGTCTGTAGGGGAGTATTTCATCATTGTCACCAGTTGTGGGCATTTGCCAGACATTTCCTTATGGTTTTCCATGGCTGACTTGCTGTGTGAAGCTGAGGGGTGAGTATGGGAGCCCCATACTGGCATCCATGCCTGTGACATATGACCCACCAGTTAGTTGACCGCCCCCCACATATACTGCAGTGTGATTTGTCGCCTTGGGTACTATTGCATATTGTAGGGAGGACAGTATTCGGCAAACATTTATTGGTGTCCCACATAGCTGTCAGTTGTCTGCTGCTATCTCAGTAGGCCACCTCATTCCCTTGAATGCATGCAGCAATACCATAGATATGCTACCAGAACATACCAATCCATTCATTTATTGTTAAGAAGACTGACTTACCTTGTACCTGCGGCAGTTGTGAGGAAGGTGTTTGTGGGCTGCCTATGTCTTATGTACACACTACACTGCCTATACATGATAAGGTACAGGTAGTGTGATGTGTGTGGCATCCATTTTACTGTGTATGCAAGTCAGAGAGAGGTGTCAGTCACTGGGTCCCTAAAGTGTCAGTGTGTTTGCTATGCGTTGCCTCTTTGCCAAGGCCCAAGCATACCGGGCATGCCTTCGTCTACCTATAGGAGCTTGCTCTGGGGGTTCCTCCTCCAAGTCCCTCTACACCTGTGGTGTCCCCAGCAATAGTGGTGGGCTGTGTGGCCCTTCCCCATGCTGTTCCTGCTACAGCTGTTTCCACAGGATCATATTGTGTAGCATGGCACATACTATGAACATGTGTGCACATGTGGCTGGAGAGTACAGCAGGGCTCCACCAGATATGTCAAGGCAGCAGAACCATGACTTGAGCATCCCAAACACATCCTCTATAATGATCCTGGTTTGTGTGTGTGCCTCATTTTGGTATTCTTGAGTGGGTGTGTGTGCATTTCTCACGGGTGTCATCATCCATGGCTCCAGTGCATAGCCAGCATCCTCCACCAGATGGCTATATGGGATGTCCCCCTGGCAAATCCCTGGTACAGCTGTGAGGAATAACAGATGTGGGAGTCATGATAGCTTCCAGGGTTGTCAGCACACACAATAATAATAATGCCCTGGGCATTGCACATGACCTGGCAGTTTATGGAGTGAAAGTCCTTGTGGTTTAGGTAGACACAACCCTGCTCACTGGGTGGTGCTTTGATATGGATGTGCTTGCAGTCAATGGCACCCAGTACCTCTGGGTAGTCTTCTACATGGTGAAAGAGGTGTATATTGCTGGTCCTGTCCTCAAGGGTGCTGGGGAAGTAAATGTGCTCACTGGCTTGTGATAGCATTGGCATCCAGGAACTGGTGGAGTACCCTGGATGCAGATGCCTGTGAGACCCCCATGATGTTCCCAGTAGGTCTTTGGAAAGTGCCTGTAGCAAGTATTCTTAAGGCTACATATACCTTGGTATCCACATGAATGGGTTCCCCTCTATTGGCTTTAGGTCTGAGGTGAGGCCGGCACAGTTCGATGAGTTGCTGAAGTATGTCCCTGTCCACCCTGTAGTGCTCTACTATCTCCAGATCATGTAGCCCCTGGTAGGTTGCCCTGAGTCTGAACACTCTCCTCCTCCTCAGCCTGGGGCAGTTGCCAGCATTATCCTCCTAACTACCCTCAGCCTCTAGCACATACTGATACATCAAAGCAACAGCAGTCCCTAACATTTTGTTGGTTAAAATTCTCCCAAGTGTGTACGCCAATGTTGCAGAGTTTGTGGGAAAAAACAAACTAAAAGGTGTTTGCACAGTTTATACTGTTGTGCTGCAGATGCTGCCTGTATGATTGGCTGACTATGATACATTCTACCTGCCTGCTATTTTATTTGTACTTGATTACTTTTATTCTGCTATTTCCCTTTTTTTCTTCCCTTCCCATTTCCACCCCTTTTAATCCCCGAGGTGCGCCACACAAACCTGGTGCCCAAATGTAAACAGTTCTGCTATTTCCAGGGTTTTTTTTTGTTTGTTTTAGACCCATTGTACACTTTGCAAACCTGTTTAGCTAAACACTTTGAAGCAGAAATGGCCCTCCCCTGGATGCAAACAAGCTCTTCATTTCATGGAATAAGTCAATACAGCCTCAGACACACCCCCCTTGGTTAGCTGTGCTTAGCTAAGCTCAAATGGGAGCTGTGGTGCTTCAATGTGCTTACAGCATGACACACACCCTTTTCATGTCAGCTGCTTCTCCTACTTACACCACTGCCTTAAAGCTCCTACATGGTTAGATGCAGCCAGAGAATGGTCTCCTATTTAGTGATTCAGTAAAATCTGCTCATTTGCATACCCCACTGCCTTAGTCTCTTGTTACATCATTACACCAGAGCCTTCCTCCTTAGCAACCAGTGTTACCTGTTATTGTTTTGATTCTGCACGCCATAGACTATAATGACAAAATGCAGATTTCACTTAAAATTATCTTTTCACATTTTTTTTATTTTCGACCAGATCCCATTTGTGTAACACTGCGCTATGCTTAAATGGCCAAAATCAGCCAAAAAAAACTTTTCATTTTCATATATTTACAACACTTTTCCATGCCAATGGCCATATTTTTGGCCATTGGCATGCCTGAGGATTATGATACATGCTTTACTTTGAGCTGTCATGCCTCCTTTTTGATTTTTGTTGAAATGTACTCGCTTAGTAACTGAATACATTTCTGCACCTCACATAGTTCTGGCACAGATGCCTGTCTGTTTACTGAATCACTAGTTCACCATATTTGCATGGTTTTCACCAGTGAGTATATATTAGAACACCAAAGTCTTAAAACTTTGAATGTTCTAATATCAACCTCTATTCAGCGAAAGCTTAAAATATCGAACAAGCAGAACAGCGAATTTCTTCCCAGGGAAAAAATTTGCTGTTCTGAAACACATACACACAACACAAGCACACCAAGAAAACAGCAATCCACACACATGCACTTAAACTCCTACATCTAACCCTACTCTAAACTGTACATACACTACTATCTATCCACTTACCTTAACCCAAACCCTAACCCTAAGGTCCGTGACTATCACACACTCACCTCACCCACGCCCTAACCCTAACTCACCTATCCTGCCCTAACCCTAACATCCATCACAATCATACACTTACCTGACCCACACCCTAATCCTAACTCACCTAACCCGCACCCTAACCCTTATGTCCACACAATCACACATTTACCTGAACCCAACCCGTAACTTTTCACCACAGTGCTGAAAATAGTGAAGCAACAGAAACAGCCAACCGAATTCTTTCCCTAGGAAAAAATTTGGTGTTCTGCAGCTTTGCTATTTTCAGCGTTCGCTATATAGGGTTTGATATTAGAACATTCGAAGTTTCAAGACTTCAATGTTCTAATATAGACCCTCACCAGCAAATGAGGTAATTAGCATTATTCAGTGCTACCCATGCCAGAATAGTGCTGGCAGGCTCATGCATGCCCCCAGCCTTGTTCACTGGATCGCTCGGCGGCCATATTCTGTGCAGGAGCTACTGCACTTTTCCTGCACAGAAAAAAAAAATTGTTGAATCCCAGGGGGGTTTGTTTCTGTTACTCATTCACTACTAATGATAGCCTATGGTTATCACATTTTCAGGTTGTAAAATGCAGACATTTTGTATGTAAAAAAAAGATTTTGCAGGACAAACAATATTCTTAACAAGTGCAAAAGCCTAGACTTCACTATCTGCCAAAATAAAAATTCATTCTTGTAGTATATGAGTTAATTACGCTGTTTCAAACAATGTTTAGGCATGTCAGATACAAATATATTATTTTAAGCTACTATTAAAGGAAACAGGAAATATTTCTTGTCCTAAAGTCTCAGGATATTTGCCATTTTTGAAAATATTTTTTTTGACAGGACCAGTTGCCCAAGTAGGGACTATCTTTTTCATGTTTTTTAGAGGACAAAACTCCCATATAGGGGCAGGTGGAGAGTGTGAGGTGAGTCTCTTTGCTCTCATTCGGCAATAGTATTGTGGAAGACAGACAGTACTGTGCAGGAAGACTTTGGGCAGGTGTCCCACTGCCTTCTGGAAATGATCTTACACCCAGGTTATGAAACATATGGTGAAAGCCTAGGCTTGTTAATGTTGCCTGTCTAACAGCCTGCTGTTATTGAGCCTGGTGCAGCTACTGATGTGACCAGTGTCTGCAATTGCTATGCTCAGACCATGAAAAGGTCTGATAGAGTGGGGGTTGTCAGTCTGTGCAGCAGTAAGAGATTGACTCTTCTCTCAAATTGTCTTTGACTAATCATAAATTTCTTGCTCAGACAACAGTATTCCAGTGAAGGAAAGGTCTACAGAAGAGGCCTTGACATCTCCAGTGAAAGTTATCATATTGATCAAGGAATATGAATGGATCACTGTGGTAGGCATGCCCACACTGGCTTCTGCATCTGCTGCTCTCTAAGCAACAGATATCACCAGTGAGTGAATGGTGGATTATGTGACCCACTGAGATGTGAGGTGTTGTTTTCCCAAAATAGGCATTGCCATGATACTTACAGAAGTTTTGTGCTACAGATTTTATTGGGGTAGCAGTTTTAGACTGTAATAACAGTTGTACTTTACAGCTCCAGACTCTGGGGTTGAAGCTTGACACTGAATCACTGTGTGAAGTTTTGCATGCTTTCCCTGTTAGTGATGTGTAATTTAACAAGGAATAACGGTCCTCACACATACCTTTCTGTGCCCATAATGTACAGCAACAGGTATGGTTCTGTTCACATAAGATGGATGTTACATGACACTGTTACACTGTATAATGAATGGATGTTCCCCATTAATGTTAAAAACAGTTTAGCTACATGAGAAGCATATGTTCATACTTTGCACTCTTAAGCCAAGATCATTCTTAGTAGACCACCCCCATCAAAATTATGTCATAAAATTAACTCTTTTCACTCTGGACTACATGGTTTTACAGTTAAGCTGTGTTAGGTTGTCAAGTAGGTCTCACGGTTAGATTTTGGATGTAGATTGGAGTTGCAAGTTTGAATCTCATGTCCTTCGATATGGGCTCAAAGATGTTAATACCTGCATGTTAAAATGTCAACTGTGTATTGTTCTTATCTAATGTTCTTCAGAAAAACAGTCTACAAAGTGTTGTGTGATATGTATATCATTGTTACTTGTGGAACACATTTAAAAAATATATATTTTTTTTTATTTCAGATGACAAGGACTGCAGTTGGAATAGAGCGATGTGTATCAAGAAGAGGTACAGGCTTGAAGAGCAGTGGAGGAAGAGAGATATGTTGAATATTTTACATATATTATGAAATGAAATGCATATTCCACTGTTTTCATAGCTATGATTTTCAAATTACCATGCTTATTGATTAGAATGCAGTAATACCCATCATGCATCAGTAAGGTAAACTGAAATACATATTCCACTGTTTTCACAGATATGATTTTCAAATTACCATGCTTATTGATTAGAATGCAATAATACCCATCATGCATCAGTAAGGTAAACTGGAGGCTCATAGGTTAGTACTAGGCTAACTGCCCTTGTGGGCCATTTTAGGCCTAGCCAATTACCCCATGTCAGAATCAACCCCTGGACCGTGTGTTTGTAAGGTAAACACCTTAACCTCTATGCCAACCTCCCAATACAAGGGATTATATATTGTAAATATTGTAAGTGAAATCAATAAATGGTAGCTGTCATTACAACTGTGTATAAAATGTATAGTGTTGATATATTATATATTTTTCATCCACTTTGTCAGCACACAGTTTTAACAATACCACAGAGGAGATGGTATATTTAAAAATATACACAACAAACCTAAATGACAGTTTGCTGTGTGTTTCTGTTACACAGGTTTTAAGGTGAATGTTTTACATACAAGTGTAAGTGCTATGGCTATTGCTTATGATTCATGGTTTAACACACTTTTATGTTTGGCTGTTTTCTGATGATTGATCTGTTGTTGGTCCTAGCCTGTTTATTCACAGATTGAATGGGAGTTTGCAGTGACAGTATTAACACTACCGTCTGTTTGAAAACTGTGTGGCAAGGACTTCAGTTTAACATTGGTAATGCACCTGCCTCACACACTGTGTGTGTTTATAAAATCATTGTAGCTAGGGTTGACCGATACTTGAGCAGGAACCTAGTTTTATAGCAGAAGTTCATAATCAGCACACCCTGCAGATCAACACTGGTATTGTTTCTGTCTCCAACCCCTTGTTTGTTTGTTTTTTTTGTTTTTTTTTTTAAGACTATCGTAGCCTAGGTTGAATTACACCTGAGCAGATACTCATTTGATAGCAGCAGTTCATACTCAGCAAGCATATTCTCAAAGTTTGTTTTGTGTTGTAAGCCTTTTGATTCCTGATTGTTTTTGAAGATAATGCATACAGTTGTACACATGCAAAACTGTTATTAAGAGATATATTACATTCTAATGTGTCCAAAGTTGTTTTGATTGAACATATCACATTGTTTTTACTTTTGTACTCATTATATTGGTGTGTCCAGTGAATTATCATGCTGCGTGTCTTAGAAGGTTGTCATATGGTTTACCTGTTTTCCACAATAATGTATGATAGTTTTCTCCTCCTTTTTACAATGGCATGGTGTGGCTGCTCATATAAATCATTGAATGCAGACAGTAAAATATGTTTTTTGAAAACTGATACATTTTTACAAAGCTAATGGCCTGTGTGTGTGTGTGTGTGTGTGTATGTGTGTGTGTGTGTGTGTGTGCGTGTGCGTGTGCGTGTGCGTGTGTGTGTGTGTGTGTGTGTGTGTGTGTGTGTGTGTGTCTAAGCAAAGAGAATTGCTCAGAAAAGAATACTGTTGTCCTTTTGAGTATTTTTTTTTTTTTGGTTATCACAATGGAGTCAGTGATATTCCGTAGTTGTCTGTAACCTTACTTTTGCTATATTTCTAAACAACTATCAGAATTTTTGACTTGTGATCATCTCTCCATTTCTTTCGTAATGTACAATGCTATTGGACAACCATTTCTTATAATTACAGATTACTTGTGCATTATTCTAGTGCACCATTGGAATTGCAGCACTCCATTGTTCGCTGGAGTATTCTGAGTTTCTTGTCATACATTAGCATATTACAATGTTATCCACAAGTTTTGAGCTGATATCAGTGAAATGCACTGGATTCCATGAACATTACAGAATCCAGCCCTTTATATTATGGCATGATACTGTAGATAAGTTATATGAATTTACACTGCGATAGTTTCCTCCTAATGTATCAGAAGAGGAGCATCATTAAGGGGCAATTTGTGCAGCAGGCCAGAAAGGTTTCAGAGATGACACAATTTGTTGATGAAGCAAACAAATTAAAGGTCATGTTTTTTGAAAGGGGCTACCCATTGGAATTTGTAGATAATCCATGCCAAGAAGTTGCTGATTAGAGAAATAAGGAAATTTATACATCTTTATTGAGTGTTGAGATTATAGCAAGAAATAATATGTGTGACACATAAATAATCATAAAAATAATGACATCAAGGATGGAAAGTGCAATTTTAACATCACCATGATAATGGAATATAATATTGTTAGTTATTATTTTAGCAAATTAATAATCATTGGGAATGACTATTCTATTTTGGGAATATATTTCAAGTATTGAAGGATAGTCCTAAGGTTAGTCACAAAAAATCTCATAACTTGAAAAGCATTTTAGAACATAGGAAATGGCAGCAGAACAGATTGATATAAATGTTGGGAAAAAGAAAATGTGGCATGTGTTCTTACTGTGAATACATGTGAGGAACTATTTCTGTAAATGGTATACACAAACTGAATTTAAATGGTCCCAACAATTGTGGTATGATAGGTGTTTTATAATTAGTGGTTTGTGACACTTGTCCCACATTTTATGTGAAAAAAAAATCAACACCCTTTAAAGAAAATATATGAGCATTCACACAATATTTTAAGGAGGATGAAATTCAGAGCCCTTTGTAAGCACTCCATGGAATGTATAAATTTTAAGATGCTCATGCTCACAGTACCGGCAGATGTTAAACAAAACCCTCGAGGTAGTTTATAAGAAAAATGTTTGGAGTATAATGGAATTATTATGGCAGTTGTATTTATGTGAAGATAAAGCCACGGTGGTGCAGTGGTTAGCATTGTTGCCTCACAGCAAGAGGTTCTCCCGTTCGAGTCTTAGCTGGAGTGCCTTCTGTGTGGAGTCTGCATGTCCTCCCCATGGTTGAGTTATGTTAAAAAGACATGCAGGTAGGTGCGTGCGTGAATGGGTGTGCCTTCGTTGAAGGTTGGGCATCGGGCTGGCAACTCAGCACTGTAAAAATTCAATGCCAATCATGATCGGACCGGAGTTCCGCTGTGGCGACCCCTAACCAGGAAAAGCTGAAAGTCTTTTATTTATATGAAGATAAAAAACAGGAATCAATGAAATTATTAAATTATTAGTGCTTTATGCTGCTAGGTTATAACATGTCAACATTTTAATATTTTAATATTTCAGAACTATTTTTTATAGTTTTACAAATATTTCAGGACTATTTTACAGTTTTATCTTTTAATTATGTTATTTAAGTCAAAGAGAAGTTTTTTTTATTCATTTTCATGGTTAAATATGCAAAGACAGCTTGTTAATTACGTTGATCGTAGGTGTGTAGTCAAATGACTGTACTACAGGATGTGTTTGTTTGACTCAAATATTTAAGATATGGAGTGGAATTTTCGCATAAATTCTGATGAAGACTACTTAGATGAAAGCACTTAATCTTGCTATTTGTTTAGCAGTGTAGCACTATTGTTGGATTGTTTCTGCAACTCTATGGAATCCTTGTAGATTATTGGTTTGTTTGTGTTTGGAAGTGGAAAAGGTTCTGTACCTGCTGCAAAGCTAATGGCATTCTAACCACTCAGGCAGTTGTGCAACAGATCTTAGAATACCTGCTCATTTTCCATAAGCAAAGACCATCTTGTTCTAGTTTTAAGGTCTATATTTTTTAAGTACAGTCTGAGCAATGTAGTACTCCATGTAGGCAGGATATAAACTGTAACAACAGTTTGTTACATTTTACTAAACAGTTTGCAACAGTTTAAATTAATGAAGTTTTTTTTTTAAACTAAAACATAAGTGCTGTAGTGCTCTGTGCAGGCAGTTTATAAACTGTTGCAACTATTTGCTACATTTGTTGCAAGCAGTTTGCTACAGTTTAAAAGAAGAAATTACTACTTTTATTATTATTATCATTTATTTTATTTTTTGATAAAATGTGGGAAAGGAGGGTCAGGGCAAGGCACAGAAATGGGACGTAAATGGCTGGGGCAGGAAGGAGGGAAGGGCATGTCATCTATCTGTTCACCTGGTTGGTATGGCAGCAGAAGGAACAGGATTTTTTTTTTTTTTGCTCCTTACTTGAAGAGCTGAGAGACTAGGAGGGCAATGGTTTATGGTACAAGCAGGGCACTGGTTGAGCCAGGTATGCTTCTGGGTACAAGTACTGGACAGGACAATATAAGGATGACTGACACTGCATGAACCTGCACTGGACAAACTAAGATAGCTAATATGTGTTTTGTCAAGCTAGGGACCCTGAGTCAGGAATGCTGAAATCAGGGAAATCAATATTATAGTAGCATCCAATCAGGAAAGCTGATATCTGCTGGAACAGAGCAGTAGATCACAAAAGGAAAGGTCAAATGTTAGGAACACTAACATTGGAAGAGCTTACCCTAGACTATCTGATGAGTCTCATACCTTACCTGGAACTATAGGACTTACAATTCAATGTAAACTAGTATCTAATAACGCTGCATCATGGATTACAAGTGTTTGTTGTAGTCCTGGTGACTGTTGGGGGTTCCACTGATGAGGCATGCCCCATATCTATGTTGGTATCACTGTGCCTGCTGATCATAAATTCTTGCAAGCTGTTAACAATCAGGGGAACTGGAATCACTAAGTTGCAGGAGGAGGAAAAAGTACAGGTTGGCTCTGCATCTAAATGAATGCCTGGCAATTGTCAGGTGGTGAGTGACTGGACTGCATTTCTGCAGGTGGAAAGACTGCCTAGGTAAATTTCTTTTCCCTGTCTCTATGGTCATTACGCCTGTCCATCTACATACCTCTTCCCCAGTCCTTACTTTTGTACCTGTGCTTTTCCTTAAGCTGGCCAGAAAGTTGATTCAGGTCTGGTTCTTCAGTGAAAAATGACTCTTCTGGAGCAGGCTGTCTTTTTCAGCTAGAAAAGCTTTATGATACTGGTCATGGCACCATTGAAAAGCCTCAAGGAATCTCCTACAGATCTATTTAGGAATCAGTGGAGTGATATAGCCCCAATCAGCACAGGCAGAGACAATAATCATCCAAGAATAGGATCAATTTACTACAATGGCACTTAACTGGTTCTGAATTTAGGATATTAGTCAAAAGCTGTTGTGAACAGATCATAGGATAAACAAAAAAGGTCTTTCCTAATGTTTAATAGGGAAGAACTGGAGATCAGAGCAGTTCTACCAACATCAGAGCAAGGATGGCTCAATAAATAGAGCTAAAGGGATGATGGAAAAAATGATTCATTGAGCCATCCTAGTACTTTGCAGATTAAGCAGCCAGACAGTTGCACAGTAAGATATTAAAAAGCAAGTAACTAACTATGAGCAGAGAATGTCCTTGGTAAATAGTAATCAGAAATTACGGCAATATGAACCATATGAATTTATATCAAAAGTCAGCTTCAGAAGGAAGACTCAGTAACTGAAAATTATGGGACCCACAGAAATAACCTCATCAGAACTAGGATATCTAAGTAGAAGGTAGGCAGTCACATGGTGACTTGTTTATAGAACTCTTTCCTCTTTGAATTGGGTTTATTGCTTTATAGAAAAACATAGACAGAAAAAGTACAATATGGGACATGCAGGTGGTGTCACCTCAAAAAGTCATGTCTTGCTTTCTGATGACGAAATTCCCAAAATATAATTATAGTAGGATTTTTTTTAAGCTTATTTAATGTATAATATGCAAAGGCCTGTGACAGTTAATTTAATAATTGACATTAGCTTGCTTTAAAGAGAAGTTGTTTTAAATTTAGCTTTGAAAGTTTTGATAGTTGCCTCATTTCTGATGAAATATGGGATTCTGTTCCATGAGGCTGGGCCTAGTTTGCAAAAACCTATTTCTACAGTTAGTAAACTAAACAATAAACTGATTAACACAAGACAATTGTTATTGTTACTTCAGAAAGAGAAACAATTTCTTTACCTAAGTTATAATTCTATGGCATGATAAATTTTAGACAAGAAACTTACATGACAGTTGAGCAATAGGACAATGATAATGAAAAGTGGATAAAAATGTTCTAACTGCTGAACTAATCCATAACAGTTTAGAAGTAGCTCTGTTAAAAAAATATATCTTTTCTAGAGGCTATACCAGACTGGGGAGAAAACCAAAAGGGGAAATGTTATTACTTTACCTGTAAAATCTTATTTCATAAGACTCACCCACCTTGTTATAATAAACACAAATTTATTATGAAGATAAATTATCTGCTGGGAAAGTTTAGAAACTATCATTATATTACTAGTGGGGACTGGAACTCTTTCAATGTAACAGCAAAAGACACATCCAGCAGTAGTAACCCCAGAGAATATAATAACAATGCCTCATTAGCTATTCTAGAGCTAATAGCTGATTATAACTTAATAGATTCCTATGCAGTATCTACAGCAGTGCAAACAACAGATTCTAAGAATACTAAGTTTACCTTTTTTTCATAATGGCAGAAAATATTGTCAAGGGTGGAATTTTTCCTGATCTTATTCAACTTCCTAAATATAATAAAAAAAAAATCTATACTCAACCCTTATACTTTTCAGATCGCTAAAAATTAAATTAGAATTACATTGTCCTAATATATAGACAAATAAATCAAATAAATATAACTGGACACTTATTCCACACTACTTTAAAAAGTAGATGTTAAAGAGGAAATATGGTCCCTCTTGAATGAATTTGAATCAAAGTGTGACAACAATGGAATTCTGTTAAATATTTAATGGACAGCATTGAAAACTCAAGTAAGAAGCATACTTATAAACAAATGTATAAGTATCATATCATAAAAAATATATTTACATAAAGGATCAAAACTTAAGCATAAACTCCTTGATCTACAAACTATTTTCATTATAAAACAGAACTAGAGGTTCAAATCACTGCTACAAGTCAAGGGTCTAAGTAAATATTCACAATGGGCATTAAATCCCTCAAAAACTCTAGCTAGACTAGGAAAAGTAAATAATTAACCCAAGACACTCATTGCTATTGAATATGAAGCTAAAACTGCGCACTAAACAGGAAAAAAAAAATATCAAACTATGCAGCTATATGGAGAGCACATGATCATTTCAGACCACAGTGATCTACTCTCTCATCTTGACCAGTTACATTTGCAGAAAATAAACCCTTATCAGGATTGTGTTCTAACAGCTCCATTTATAAGTCATAGTTGACATAATTAAGAACCTGAAGCAGAGCAAATCACCAGGACTCAATGGATTCAGAATGGAATTCTTTAAATGTTTCATGCACAAACTTACAAAAATTCTGCTGAATTTGTTTAACAAAATTAGCACAAAAGGAATTTCTGATCACTATTTAAGTGGTTCAAAGACTATTCTTATACCGAAAACTAACATAGGTCCAAAATATCCTGCAAATTACAAACCAATAGCACTTTTTAAAACTTTGATTTAAAAATGTATGCCTCTATTCTAGCTCATAGATTATAAGCCATTTTACATTACTAATATCACCATACCAATCAGGCTTTATAAAATCTAGACAAACCAGTGATGGTTCTACTATGAAACACTGACTGCCTAGAAGTTGACAATCCACAAGGATGAAAAAAATGCCCCAAACCCAACAGTGTGAAAACTCTTCTCTTGTTTGTCACAACCCCCCCCCCCAAATTTATATACTACAGTTGGGTCCATGTCAGAAGATTGATGTTCCACAATCTCAAATGTCATATGGTCGAGACCATATCATTGAACTGACAGAAAGTCGAAGCTTATGTATTGAGATCTCCCCACTGTAGTGTGATCTTGGTGTTGTTATACATAATATATAGGGAGTGTGGGGTGCACAGTCTCCCACCTCGGGAAGGTGCAGGGGAGACTTGCCCTCTGCAAAAATGTAGATTTTTATTGTTTAGTGTTGTTCAACATTCTGGGTAGTCGATCATGTGGTCTCGACCATGTCATGTTTGACATTATGGTATTTCTATGTTATCACATAGATCCAACTCAAGGAAGGAATAAATCTTCCTAAAGAAGTGAATCATTGCCAGTGTACAATTAGAAACCAGACTGGCAACGGTTTATTATGAGAAAGGTGTTCTGTGTTATGCCATTCATTTTTTTTCTGCAGGCTACTGACACTTGAGCAATTTCACCTTGGCATGTGTAGGGAAGCCACTAGTGACCTTACCCTTACCCTAGAATCTATACAAATCCTTAACAGCAATGAAAATTATAATTTTTTTGCATTAGCTATTTACACTAATAAACCCTTTGATTGTATGAATCTAAAATATTTGCACTCATTAAAGATAAACTGATTTTATATTTTGTCATGTACCTTGTATTAACAGCTAATAATCTAAGATATAACTTACACTTACCAAAGGGTTATGTTCCCATCTTAAACCAAATTTATTTAATACACAAAAATATTAATATCAGACAATTAGACTCAAATGACATAACCACACTTAAACAATTTTGACCCTTCTTAATATCTAACAAACCCATCTCAAATTCAGATAAAGGGCTTTCTCTCTTAATATAAGAACACTGCAATTTATTCTCCCTACTGGATACAACTTGATCCATCTTTCTCTCTTTTAGTGATATTCATTGCTCAGTCTAAGCTAACATGATATTTCTCCACTTAAAAATGTTTTCTACACTCAGTTCATGATCTTGAATAATGCGTATATGTCACGAGTGAAGATAGCATCCTACGTTCCAGACTACCCATCTGCATGCAGTACATGTAGCTTGAACAATGCAGACTAAGAACATATCATTTGCAGTTATAGATACCCTAACCAACTTTAGGCCTTACTTCAAAACAAGCAATTAAAGAAAGTGTCCTCAGACACTAATTAAGAATGTGAAGTGTAATGTCATGTAGGGGGTGTGTTACAGTATCTGTAACACACAACCTACATTGTAAAAGTGCCGTACGACACTAAAACAATAAAGAAAGTGTCCTCAAACACTTATTTAATAAGTTGAATGTCTAATGTGTAAGTTTTAATTAATGGTTATTTTTTTTTTTCTTTTTCTACAAAGTTTACGCGTAGCTGAGTGGGTTTGCACTGTGTGGCGCTTTGCTCAGCAGTGCTAAAACGGATCTAGAAGCTATATAGAAATGTATAGCTGCAATCTTCATAGCCAAGTTAGCTGAGTGGTTAGAGTCACGACTTTGTGTGTATAGGTGCACGGTTCAAATACTCAAACAGACTATTCAGCTTTTACACGGGAAAGCCTTTTTATATTCATTTTTATTTTAATTATTTATGTAGTTATTGTTTTCTGTTAACCAGTGTAGTTTAGCTGGTCCAGAATCCCAGTGTCAGTGGAATTGTGAGGTGAAAACCACCATTTATACACAAGATTTTAATACAATACAGTCACAGTCAAAGCTAATGAAAGCACATAGAGGGAGCTCATGTAAATTAAAATACATACACATAACAATAATGTATCAGTAATGAGTAATTAATATGTAATGTTTATTATTTACATGAAAAGTTTTGTTTGCCCTTAGCTCTGTTTTGCTAAGACCTGCTAAGCCAAGCTAAGCAATGCGTAAACAGGACCTGTCTAAGCAATACTTAACAATGCTTAGTTGTGCAAAGCCTGTTTGAGCATTGCTTAGCAGTTGCATTCTAAGCAGTCCTCAGCTCAGCTAAGTGGGTTTGTGCACCACTAAGCACTGCTCATCATTTGCCACTTTAAGCACTGCTCAACTCAGCTTAGCGGGTTTGCACACTGCTGAGCTGTGCTCAGCATTTTTGAAAATGGTCCAATGGCAGCAAAGGGTGGGAAAATGGCCTTATTTAAACTGCACAGGTGGGCATACAAGCAGAACCTGTTAGAGTTTGATCCCTGCAGAAACTATGGCAGGTGCTGGAGAGGGAGCACTCTTTCAGGCACAGTGCTGGGGCATGTTGGCATCCAGGGTCATAGCTGGGCTCCTCATTAAGAGCCATGATGACAGACTGCTGTAGGGCCAGTAGCAGGGCTCAGACTACAAGTCTGAGGCCTGGGAGCATCTGGCTCATGAGGTCACCAATGCCACTGGCATTCCCCTCACCGGTGAGCAGTTCTATCATCACTTTGATAACCTGAGATGAAGGAAGGGGGTGCTCTTGGCCCAATGGATCCAATGTGCTTGGGCCCGGAATGCCCCAGATGTTTGTAAGTATATCAACTGGTGATTTACCAAATTGTAGTATGAATATATGACAGACAGGTATGCATAATGGTATATTTTCCCTCCACAGCTGCAGAGAAGAGGGCTCAGCAACAAAATAACTGGTCTTGGCAACTCTCAAACCTAGGACCTTGTGCACTACAGTCAGAGCAATAAACCAATACACCAAATCAGCTGTGGATGATTAGCAATACTTTTGTAAACATATCATGCAGTACAGTCATGTAACAATAGGGGGAAAAAATTACATCACTACCAAGTCTCAAACCCAGGACCTTTTACACTAGAGTCTAAGCAATGTATCACTTTGTCAAATCAGCTGTGAGAATTAGTAATACTTTTGTAAATATATCATGCAATACAGTCAAATAACATTAGGGGAAAAATACATCACTGCTAAGATTCAAACCCAGGACCCTCTACACTAGAGTCAGAGCAAGGTACACCTACATCAAATCAGCTATTGAAACTTAGCAATGCTTTTGTAAATATATAATTCAGTACAGTCATGTAACATTAAGTAAAAAAGCACTGCCAAGTATTGCACCCAGGACCTTGTCAACTACAATATAGTGCATTACACCTGTAGGCCAACAGAGCTCAAGATCAAATGGTGTTTTTACAAACATATCCTGATTTCCAGTGACACACTATTCCTGTATACAATAAACTATATAAAACTCCAGCCTTACAAGACCTGATCACCCTCTACTCCAAAAACTGTGAACTTAGATCCACTAACAAGGCACTAATCGTAATCTCTAAAAGCCATTATAGCTCTGGTGACTCTCTGTATTCTAGCAACATTGCCAAGACTTGGAACTCCCTACCACGACAAATCATGTTACAACCTAACAAAACCATCTTCATAAAACAACTTATTTCCCACCTAAACAACGCCTGGAAATGCAACTGCCTAGCACCTGGCTGAGATATTCTAACTCCTTTCCCCTACCCACTATCCAACCTCCGCTTTAAAACTCCCACAGGTGCCTTGTATATTATCACACGTTACTTGTAACTGCCTAGCACCTGGCTGACATATTCTAACTCCTTTCCCCTACCCACTATCCATCCTCTTCTTTAAAACTCCCAGAGATGCACTATGTATTATTACATGTTACTTACCCACTCACTGCCGCCTACTCCCCACTGTCCCATCTATACCCATTAACTCTCCCATAGACTAAATTGAAAAGCCTTCCCTTAAAATGTCAATGAGCTCATATGAACTTGTCTACATTCTCTTCCCTTTTTAGTTTTCCTTTCTTCTCTTATCTTCAATACATCTTCAAGATTATCTCTACTAAACATACTTTATGAACAACCATTATATGTTACTACCTGCTATACTTTTAATTGTAAGTCTAAATCTCTATGCTTATGTAAATATCTTATGCAATCATATGTTATTATCTGCTCTATTTTTATAAGTGAATGTGTAAACCACAATGCTCATGTAAATGTCTTATGTATAGTATGTTAGCAATTGTTCTGGAGCTTTTCTCCCTGGGCCTCCGCTGAAAACGGACACCTCTGTCCAGTCAGACCTCCACGGTAAGCAAATGTAAAACAAATAAATAATAATAAATTAATATGTACTGAGACAAATCACAGCATACTTCTGCTATGCTAACCACCTGTACCACTTTGTGAGGGACAGACCCTCTTTGGGCAGTTGTGCCCTGCAAAGAAATAGAAACAATGGCAAATGGCCTAAGACATTAGATCAAACATATTACCTATGTTTAAGTAATAGTTTCATAAGACAGTTATTCTGTACCTGAAACACTTAAATGTTATAAAAAACAGAATAAGGAACTAAAATGCTACAAGAATAAGCTGTCATGTAGGCAAAAAAATTAGGTATTGTCCTTTGTAATGGCCGCGGGTATGTTTTGCCCTGCAAAATCTGAAGTTTTTACCAAAAATGTCCTAGTCTGGCAATTTGAAAAGGTGGCAACCCTAACTTGGGCCTCTGACACATACAACCAACCAGTACACAAACATTTAAATGCTTCTAGATGTATGGGAGGCCTACAATATCAGATAGAGCTGACAAATGCACAGACTGTTGCTGAATGACCACAGTTGTGCTCCCCATGTATGGCAGGGTTGCCATAAAACCTATTCTGTGTGCTGACATACTGGCAATGCATTACAGATTGGGGTTACAAATCATGACAGACAGCTCGGTGTCACACATCATACACATCTGAACACACATGTCCATGCCAATCATGTGTAGCACACTGTATGCATGCACATATGTCTTAGAAATACACCTGACAAACTATGATACCTTATTAGTAATATAGCATATAATATAATATGATTTTAACATTTGTTAACCAGGAAATTCTGTCGTGGAATGAAGCCAATTTTCAGCAGAGGCTGGGGAGAAATGCTCCAGACATATGCTTTTGTAACATGGGAGGAAACCAGAGCACCCAGAGGAAGCCCACACGAACAAAGGGAGAACATGCAGACTCCACACAGAAGGAACTCCAGCTCAGAATTAAATCAGAAAACTTTGTGCTGCGAGACAGCAATGCTACCACTGCACCATCTGTCTAAATTAAATAATCATAATAATAATAATAATAATAATAATAATAATAAAGTAGGGGGTTGGGAGGGTGGCCTAATGGTTAAGGTGTTTGCCTTACAAACACAAGGTGCAGGGTTCAAGTCTCACAAGGGATAATTGGCTAGGCTTACAATGGCTCGCAAGGGCAGTTAGCCTAGTACTAACCTATGAACATATGAACCTATGAGCTCCAACACCTCCATAATGTCCTCCTCACAGGTTAGGAAAAGGGCCAAGCCCTACATGAAGGCCTTAATTATAGCACTGTGCAACCATGACATTGGCTAATGGAAAGGCAGCCCAGCTGTTCTTTATGCAATTAGCAAGTGGGAGTTATAGAATGGTCAACAGGCATTCACCTGCTCATAAGCAGTACCTATAAAAGGCAAGCTGCTGCCCATGATAAGCAGGTCTGAACCTTTATTCATGAAGAGAGACTGAGATTCACCAGGATACTAGAACTAGATTTATTCACTCAAATAATACAACATTATACCAGGCATGTCATTGAATGAAGCATGTAATGGCATGCAGATGGGGAGATGCAGTCATGGGAAATAGGGATTTAAACTTTAGGTCTCAACAACATTGCCTGGACTGACGTTGCTGTTTGTCTGCTGTCCACCACCTATGGCCATCCCTTATGGCTCTGTCTGCAGTGACATAGATCACAGCTCTTGCCACTGAATTACCCCAGCAATGGTCAGATCGCATATGAATGCTAAGTTTGTTTTCTGTTGTACAATACCGACAGTAAGAACTGGTGGATACAGGCAGCATATGACATCATGTACTGTCAGCGAGCTCCTCTCACTCTGTGAATGTCATACAGGCTCAGTTCAAAGATTATACAGGTGTCCCTCACCATTAATGAGGTTCTCTGGCTATGTCACTGTGTACTCTACATCTGCATCTCATTGCCTGACACCAATGGCTAGCATACCTGGTGAATTCTGCAGCAGGACAGCAGGTTACAGTTACATGTAGTGGGGGGACACCAGCTCTGGCTTTGTGGCAGTGCATACATATTGAGCATACAATGTAAGGGAATGCATACAGTACCAGATATCCATGTACAATTACTGTGTTCCCAGGGGTCTGCCATGTCATAGACACATTCCCCAAACTCTGGGGACAACCATCACATATTGTCCAACCAGTGTCTGGAAATACACTTGTGTGTGATAGGGGGTCTACATCTATGAGGCACATGTACACATTCTGCAAACATCTGGGTACTTCAGATGTCAGACAGCTATGAGGAGGACACCCTACACCACATATGCACTGCTCTCAGTTAGTGTGTAACACAGATGTTGCTGGAATGTCCACATGCACTTGCAGTACCACTCACCTAATTTTTCAGATGTAGGCTGGTTGACATGGTACTAGCATGCTGCCCATAGGGGACACCCAGCAGTCGATGATAGTGATGGGTGTGGATACATACCAACACAGTGTGTCATGCCACTCAGGCCATATCTGCTACTCCTGGTGCCATATCACATTACTAGGCTATGGGCCCTGAGCAGCCATATGCCCAGGCCAGATGTTAGCCCATGTGTATGCAAGGAAGCACCCAATGCCCGACACAGGCTGTATCCCAAGGGTGTATGCACAGTTAACCATCCAGTTATCCAGGCTATGCCTGCAAAGGTGTAAATAGCTATATTGCCTGATGTGGACAGGATGGCCATTCCACCACAGGTTGATTGTGTGGCACACACTTCTGAGTTGCCAACAAGTCCACTTCATGTAACACACCAGGTTGAGGGTGTGTGTGTGTGTGTGTGTGTGTGTGTGTGTGTGTGTGTGTGTGTGTGTGTGTGTGTGTGTGTGTGCGCGTGCTAACAGACTGGCATAAGACTTGAACTTGTGCAGCAGTCCCAGCAATGTGGAGTCTGTGAGTGCCTTGCATGCCACACTAAGGTCACCCATGAGGATTATGTATGAAACTGGGTAGAGGTTTGTCCTTATGACCTATCACTGTAAGGTACATATATGATAGCCTGGTATTCCCTGTTGGGGAAAGTCTGTGATGTCTCAGCTGCTGTATGTGCTGTGTGATGTAAATGACAAAATGTGAATTCTAGACATTAAGGGTCCTCATGGGGGTGCTGGGATGTTTATACCCCATGACCCATGATGACATAGGTCATGTAGAAGGTTTATCTTACATTAGAAGCACCATTGTGTCGGCATGTCATGTTGCTAAAGACTTGTGTCCACAGCACACTCATGACTGATAGCATGCCTAGGATGTTGTTTGTACTGTCATAATATGTGGTGACGTCACTCCCCCTATAGGGGTTCACACTGTATGTCCTGTTATGTGGCCTGAGGTCATGTGTCTGGCAATGGTCATGTATCTGTGTTAGACCCTCCTAGGCAGATATCCACATCAGTAAGGAATATGGTGACGGCACTCAGCATGCAGTCATCCACAGACCTGGTCGGACATAGGCTAATGGCATCATATTCACCTCATATGTGTACGTTACACATAACAGAGGCCCAAACACATAACAACAGGTTACACACCTACTTATGGGTGGACTGAATAAGGTGCATTTCCCTATGTGGAATAAGTGAGTTGTGTCAGTGCACTGGTGTGCTACCCCTATGGTAACATATGGCGCGATTCATACTTGGCAGTGTTATATCTATGATGGCCTATACTGTCACAGAGTTTTCCAGCTCAAGGTAGGCATTTTGCAGTGTCACCACCCATCCACGGCTTTGGTGACTGTGTCATCGAGGTCACCTGAGTGTAACATACATGAACCCTTCTTTGACAAAGCCTAACTGTGTGTAATGGAGTGTGTCCAGGTTACACATGTTGTTTGTAATGTGGTTCACTTGAAACTGTGCTATGGCCTTGCAGAATAGCCTAATTAGGCTGCTGTATCCATCATGTGACTGAGTGGGTGATGGCCCACCTTAGTCTAAAGGGGTGACAGTGGTCGGCCATGAAATGGATGGGACAAATGCATTGGTCAATCCTCCTTTGAATATGGTTCCTTACGGTGTTGCAAGGTTATGCTTGGGGTCATTTAGAATGCATCCTGTGATGTGATAGGCTCCCATGGCAGATATATACCATGACTATCACATGGCAGTGGTGACCTGTTTCCCACATATAGGAGACGTGAGACATACTGTGGACATCCTGATGTACTCATGCGGAAAACAGGGGGTGCAGCCTACACTGACTCTGTCAGGCATCTGGTATGCAATACCAGCAGCAGTGGTATAGCTGGTGTCCCTGAGCACCACAAGTGAGCAGCTGCAGCTGCTTCCTGTGCTGTTGCAGACATATGTGCAGTAGGGGAGATGACTGTGTGTAGTGGATGTAGACAATGTAAGCTCTGTGTTTGTTGTGCAGATTTGCACAACAGATCCCATTCCCATGTGTACACTAAGAAGACAGTGCTCCAGAAAGGGCACCAGCCCCTACTTTGTCCCAGACAGTGGTATGTCTTCCCTGTAATGGACAGTATGCATTGCACATGTACACCAGACAGATGTACAAATCCTAGCAGAGGATGATGTAGGCCTGTTGGGTATACGTGACTACATGCATCTGTGTAAATGCACATATAGCACTTGTGTGTATGTGTGTAAATTAGTGCCAGTCCTTGATGATATTTTGGGGCCTGTGGGGGTGTATATACCCCCAGGAGGATGTATTCAACATTGTAGGTATATGTATGGCTGCCCTAGGTGGATGGGTATTGTGGGAGATGTTGACTGCAAACATGACTGCATGATGGTTGCTTTGCCACAGAGGATGACACTGTAGAGGTGCACCAGTGTTAACCCATGTTGTGTAATGTCAACTACAATACACCTTCACCTCATTAGGAAGTAGCCTCTGGCCACTCCCAGGTGTTTCTACATCCACTGATGATGGCTTACTGGGCATTTGTATGCTAGCATGGATGCATCTCACAATGTATGTTAGGGTTGTTCAACTGACCCAGGTTCAGGGTACAGATCCAACTCTGAATACAGTTGATGAGGTCCATATAGGCAAAATGGGCTTCCTGGTCACATGTGGTGGCCGGTAGCCAGCTGTGAATTGAATAGGTTTGTGCTGGCAATGGTGAACTGCCCCTGTGGTGTCCCCTGGGCATCTTACTGCCTGTACAGCATGGAGGTGTGTATGTGTGCAATATATACAGAAACCCCATGTCCCATGGCATTACAGGCTACACTTTGCCTTCTGCATGTATGATCAGATGGTTGACCATGTAAGGCTGGGGTGCTTTCTGCACCTTTGAACTATGGTCTGTGTGACTGCATAAACGTCTGCAGTTCCAAGGGTTAGGAATGCTTGCAATGAGAGCAAAGTCATGTGTAAACCTCTAGCATTTAGCAGCATGCTCTTCAATGTGTGCTGCACTGACACGTGTATGTTGATAGTGATAACATCACCAGTGTCACTCAGGGAGTCACTATGGTGCAGGCATGAATAACTGCCAGATGCATGAAGACCTGTGAAGACAGATGGAGGCCACTTCTTGCAGAGCATTGTGGTCTGTTTAACACATCACTCCAACTCAAACCCCTGGCATATCACAGGAGAAATGCGGACATGTTAAAGGCAATCATTCCCTGATTGTATTGCAGCATCTGTCTGGGTGACAGCATAATGCTGCATGAGGCTATGGACATACCAGCCTGGGACACATAACCTGTGTGAACATTCATGTCTCACTGCATATAGTCCAGGGATGTACATGTCAGCTCAAGTCAGTCACACCAACATGTACTGTGACAGACCCATGACAGTACCTGTTGCTGAGAGAGTCTGTAACCTGACACAAAAGTAACTGTGACAATCCACATACACAGCCAGGTCAGAGGCACACCAGATTGTCTCCACTGGAGTCCCCTATGCGTAACATGTTTGACATTGGCTGACTCCGGTTTGGCGGTGGGACACAGGTGTGTAGCTGTGTGTGTTCTGTGCTGTTTACAGCTGTGGAATTCATGTGTGTCATTGGCTCAGAGATCCCATTTGTTTGTGGATGCGTATGTTGAGGACCAGATGCAGATGTTTGTGTATGTTATGTAGGTGTGTGAAGTGTACTGATTGGGTTGACAACCTGTTTGGGGACAGATATTTAGCACTGACAGACAGAGAGCATGGGCTGCAGGTTCCTACAGTCATTGCAGCTCTCCCAAGTTGTGTTCCTTGGTGATGTTCATAGATGGCTCTCCATCCATGTACATGAGACAGGTGCTACACAGTGCCAAGGCACCAATATCAAGCACACTGGCTGGGGAAACTGTAGGACATTGACCAGCCATATACTCCAGAATCTGTTGTAGGACAGCAAGGGAGACCTGAGGGGTGGGCCTACAGAGCAGGTGATTACTAATACAGTAGAAGGCTAAGACCACAGCAGGCCATGTAGACAGCCTAAGACCAAGCACTAATAGGTGCAAGAGCTACACGCAGTGCAACACCTCATAGCACATGCTGCAAGTAGCATGAAACATCAGGATCAGAGGGCATCGCATGTTGTAATGGCAATATGTTGCTGATACCCACAGACATACTGTGCTGGTAGATGGTGGGGGTATAATGTGGGGGTTAGCTGTGGATAGTGCTAGCAATAGTGGATGTGCAGGGTCTGTACATAATGGTGTGCAGTGTATGCAGTCCTGTGATGTGTTTTCCTGTTCATGTCTTTCAGGTGGGATGTACATAAGACACAACCCCCCCCCCTTCTCAGAGGCCAAGATTGCTGCAATCATCGATGCCCTGAGACTCCATCACCTGGTACTGTTGGGAAGGAGCCACCAAAACCTGCAACAATGTGCTGCCCTGTGGGCAGAACTGGTAGTAACACTCAATAATGTGGGTCATTGGCACAGGAGCTTGAATGGGTCCCTCACCAGGCCACAGATCTCATACACCATGCATGGCAAAAGGCTGCAGCTGTGGCCAAGGACTGTGCTGGCACAGGTGGAGAGGGTGCTACACAACCACCACTCTCAGCCACAGAGGTGTTCCTGTCAAACCTGGTGTCAGCCACCAGCTCACAGGAAAGCATCAGTACATATGTCCTGGAGGTGGGTGGCAGAGTCCACAGCCAAGGATCATCCAGGTAAGCCTCCAGTGGTAATCATGTTAATAATGTAGCATTCATAGTGGCAGCCCCTGGATACCTGTACATATATGTCAGGTCAATCGGCGTCTGTGGTTGGGGTTTTGTAATACACACATGTGCACACATATTGTGAATGTCAGCAATTTGTGTAGTATCACAGCTAGTACTGTACATGTTGAAAAATGCGCATATTATTCTGTACCATTGTCATATGTGTGTGTGCTGACAACATATCTCCCCCACAACTCCACAGGTACTTCTGGTGTGGCTGTGGAACATCAGCCTGTAGCCAGTGAGTGTGAACTATCATGTTATGACTGACCTATACCCTAGACATGATAAATGAACAAGCGGCTGGTGGATGAAGCTCCTCTTAATAAAAGCAGAAATCCAAAGTAAAAAAAGAGAGCACACAAGGCAGTAACAAATAAACAATTTATTGCAGGTCAGTAAGTGCTTTCACGTCTCGATGGACTTTTCATCAGACTTTAATAAATGGAATACTCAAACTCATTCCCTTTTATAGGTGCATCAATTAATTAAGACCAATTCAATTAATCACACAACACATATTTAAAGGTATATAGAAATAAATATATACATTAAAAAACACTTACTGAAGAAACTAGTTTAAACATAAAATATATCACTATATATAAAATTGATAAATAGATAATATATAAAAATGTTATATAAAAAATTCATTCAAACCATTTAAAAAAAAATATATATACATACATATATATATATATATATATATATATATATATATATATATATATATATGTGTGTGTCAAGAAATCACATAAGACAAGGCAAAAGTCAATGCTTCAGTGGTTTCTCAGCTACAAAAGGCCTTAACACTATTTTATCATTAATGCCATAGCCTTTGTCAGCCTGCATCCTGACTATCCATTTAACTTCACGCTGTTCTGTTTGAACCTTGAAATTGCCCAACCTACATGTCCTTGGAACTAACTCAAGCACCAAAAAAAGAAATCTATGGGTAGTATTATTTTGTAAAATATGTTGTGCTAATGCATTTCCCTCATCCTCTTTATTGATGGCATAAATATGCTCTCTAACTCTGTCCCTCAAAGTACGGTTCATCATACCTATATAGAAACTCAGACATTTTATGCAGGAAGCTAAATAAATAACATCTCTAGTCTTACAGTCTGCATAATGCTTGAAAACATATCTATAAGTGGAAGGATGTAAAAAATAATTTCTATTACACATATATTAACAATGATTGCATCCCCTGCAAGCAAATGTACCTTGTCTCTTAGATTCAACTCTCTTACATAAACACATATTGTCATTATAACACAGTAATCTCTTGAGAGACTTGTTATTTTGATATAAAAAACTTGGTCGTTCTCCCACCACGTCTCTCAGTTTTTCATCTGAAGTTAATATTTGCCAGTTGTCATTAATAATCTTAGTGATAGTACTATTATTGCTAGTATAAGGTAAAGTCACTCTACATCTCTGAGAGGTACTATTCCTATTGGAAGGCTGTGTGGAAGTTCTATTAGTTGAATTATTACTGAAAATTGGTCTCCCTTTATTTGCTCTATAAATAAAATCTGGGTTTCCTAACTTTGCGTATTCATTCGGTTTATAACTTCTCTTCATAAAGTCATTCTTTAAAGTAGTCAATGCTCTATCACAAGTTGAATGTGAACTTGTGAGACTAAATATCCTCAGACCTTGACTTTGTATGACATTACTGTACACATGCTGAGGATGCATGCTCTGCCTATGAAGGAGGTTATTTCTCCTGCATTCCTTCCTATGCATCTTCATATGTACTTGAGTACCTGCTAACATCACAGATACATCTAAGAACGCAATCTTTTCAAATGACCATTCAGCAGTGAATCTAAGAAATGCTGTAGTAGAGTTGATATAATCACTCAAGGGACCACCCATAAAAAGAAAACATCATCAACAAAACACTTATAATAGGGACCCTAGACATGTTAAGGGCTGCCAATGTGCCACGCACACAACTGTTAAGTGCAACCATATTGCAATATGTTCCATGTTCCCTTTTGGTGGGGTTCACTGCAGTGCATCACATTGGTAATCATAGTAGCATATTTGCAGGAGCTGTAACATATTCCCATGTAGTTTGGTATAGGTGTAACCCATGTGCTATACAGGGGTGCATTACTATTCAGTACACTGTTGCACTGTCTGTTAGGTGAAGGTCCATCACATACTCCAACTTCTCATATATCTCACAGGTGTATAGTACTAGCAACATTAACTGATCATAGCTGCATCGCATGTTGTTTGGGTCAGTCCAGTGTGTGTCTGTTGTGGTCTGACTGTGTGTTGTGCATGGTATCAGTCAGGAAGTCTGGTCTGTATAATGTCTTTGTGGCACCTCATCTGTGTGTTTGTGTGTGTGTGTGTGTGTGTGTGTGTGTGTGTGTGTGTGTGTGTGTGTGTGTGTGTGTGTGTGTGTGTGTGTGTGTGTATGTGTGTGTGAGTGTGTGCGTGTGTGCGTGTGTGTGTGTGTGTGTGTGTGTGTGTGGCTCATCAAACATTACAGTGCAGGAATTAATGTACTCATGTTGTCTTCCCCTCACAACTGACCATGGCGGTTGGAGTGTGTCCCCCTTGCAACCTGATGTCAGTGTCTCATCGGACACTGATGATGATGGTGGCCATTGTGAGACACAGGTGGGGTTGTTGGGACCTGAATCATTGGTTGACATTCCACTTCCACCCCCAATGTCCCCGCACATGGTCAGTATGCCCACACATACCCAGTCCCCAGCAGTCACAGATATTGGGCAGTCAGAGTATGGTGGCATTGAACAGTGTAGTGTGGTGACTATGGCATCTGAGACTGTAGGCACTAGCCATAGCCAGAGAGCTGGTGGGGTCCCATACAGGCAGATTGATGGGGGTGATTGAAGGAGGACTGATGCCCATCCAGCCCCTGTCAGTGGTGTGACAGTACGTGTCACTCAACAAATGTTTTGGTCCATCATGTAGGCTCACTCACATTGTGAACAGTACACCAGATAGATGCTCAAGGACATGGATGCAACACTGCCTGGCATGCAATACACCCTCCACAGCATTGGTGATGTCCTACACCATTTTGACGATGTAGTGGATAGGTGGTGGGGTGAGACATTGTCAGTCCTTAACCATGCAATGTCTGTGCTTGAACATGCGGTGGGAGTAGGGCATCAGACATGTGGACGTAGGTCAGCAACAACATCAGCTGAGAGCCCATGTGACCATGCACACTCTTAGTCCTGTAGTGGTAGTACCACCAGCACTACTGAAGGGAGAGTGCTGTGCACACCACAACATCGCAGGCCATGGAGACATGGTCCTGGGTGGTCCCTTGAGGGACACAAAGCCAGCAGACACTGGTCACCATCAGGAAGTAGTACCGCATCTGGCCTTGGGCATGGTGGTGTCAGTGGCACTCCTGGCAGAAGCAGTTCTCATGTTCATGGCTGGAGACCATGAACTGTACATTCTGCCATGTACAGTCCACGGTTGTCCAACATACCCTCATGTAGGGCTAGCACATGGCTTGACTGTGTGCATGCACACACTCACACATGACTGTCACATGCAGGTCACTGACAGATGCACACAGCTCATCTTCATGGCTCAGCTGACTAGCACACCTCCACACACACACACACACACACACACACACACACACACACACACACACACACACACACACACACACACACACACAATGTCAACTGTATGGCACAGCCTAGGTCTTTGGCAACCCCACACCACACCCTGTACATGTGATGATACCTGTGCCACATCCCTGTTATCCATACCATCAGTGCAAGTCCATGCTAATATGTGTCTGATGCACAGGGTGAATGTACTACAGGTAATGGCATTTTCTAGTGCAGTGGTGTTATGCCCTCTAAGGTGTTGTCTGCTGCCAATTGTCATGCGTATGCATCAAAGTGTATGTACCTTTATGCCATGATGCTTTATTGCTGTTAAAACTGCTGACTGACTGTTGTGTCATAGACCTTATTGTGTTTCTGTTCCAGGTGTCTGTGTGTGTAATTCATGGTGAGCTGCTGCCATTACAGAAGCTCAAGAGGGTTTGGTGGCAACACAGACACCTTTTCATTGCCAAGGTATGTGTGAAACAGTGTGTGAAGGACAATGGGGCAGACAGTGTAACCTTGCATGCATACCCCTCGACACAGCAGGATAGTCCTGATACATGTAATTTGGGTGTTCCTTAGTATCACAGGTGCATAGATACAGAGGAGGTTAATAGAGCACTGGACCTGGATCCCTTATTTCACCCCAACACAATTATCAATCAGCACATGTTGGCCATGGCATAGGTGGATACATGTTGGAGCCCTTTGACAGATGTTTGTTTTTATTTCCCATCCACTCAACCCTGAAGCAGTTGAAGAAGGTCTGCATGGTACTGTGTTTGGCATGTTTGGGGAGTGCATTCATGAGACAGGGCAGCCTCTGGTTGACAAACCTGTCTATCCATCAGCATTTTGTGCGGTGTCATATGTGATTCAGGTCTGTTGTGCTGGTAATCTGCAAAGGGTTATGCCCTCATATATGGGGCAGCTGTTGAAGGGCTGATCACAATGTTGCCATGTAGGCATGCCACAGATAGCTGTGGACAACCTGACTGATAACCACTGGGGCAGTACTGATTAGATGCTGTCTGTGTGGCACAGGTGTTGAAGGCCATGGATGACCTTTGTGGGTGTTACCATAACCTTTACATTTTCTGCAGATTTCTACATAGGTGCATAGCAGACTGGACATGCTGTTAATGTATTGTTGTACTGACTGAGGACTATTCAAAGGTAATGTCCACCTTTTGTCTGGATGCAGTCCCTTTACCTATGTGGTGAACCACATACAAGCTTTTTCTGACCACTGCCACTACTTGTTGCCTAAATGCAATATTGCTAGCATGACGAGTACCCAGGTCTGTCATTGCAGTGTGTGTGTTTATGGGGATTGCTGCTGATGTAGGAAATAGTGTGTCCATGTCCTTGTCATATGGTATGTTGACACTATTGTCTGCATTGAGCTTGAGGCCAGGACCTTGCCACCATTTCATACCCACTGTGTGGCCCATTGCAGTGTGGTAACAGCAATCTGTGGCTGAATGACAGACTGCACACTACTTAGAGTTGAAACAGCCTTAGGAAGTACCTACATATGTGTGTGGTGGCAGTTAGCATGCCTAGATACATGTGGGTAATTAGGGGCAGCAGGTAGTCACAGGGCCTTCACATGTCTACATATTGCATGCACATAGGTGACACAGATTGTGGCTGACACCTTATCAAATGTGGACAGTGGGGCACGTCTTGTAGTAATGTGACAGTTGGCAGGACATACCATACCCATGGCATGTGCAACACGCAGGATGTCCTTTGGTTGCTCATATGACAGTTTGCTTGTGTGACATTACCTTAACTTACGCTATATGTCATGACATTAAGGTGATTCTGATGTGCAATAACTGCTCTATGCAATTAGTAGACAACTTCATGAAATGTTTGTTGTCCTACACTCTGGGGACCTCTGTATTGTTTTAGCTGTTGTCACAGGGAACACCTTGCCAAACATGGACTGCAATTTGCAGGGTGGTACAGATGGAGGCAATACCTCTCACCTCTACATATTTCTACAGAATGTCCTGCTGTTTGCCACATATTTATTTCCATTTGTCATATTGTGGTTTTCTGGCAAATTGCTGGCAAATCATGAAAACTAAAATTAGAGATTAATGACAGATACTGTCATGTCATAAGTCATATCCTTTGGAAAATGCATTCAAATGCACAACCTGTTCTGGCATCTACTTTCCATGCGTGTCACAGCAATATGTGAAAGTTGTGCTCAATGTTTGGCCTTTGCCTCACTTTTCTGTATGGCTTTAACTAGATGTCTTTCTATGAGGGGCTGAGAGGTAGACTGGTGGGTGTACCCCACAGTTAGACTGCTGCAATGGGATACATATATATATATATATATATATATATATATATATATATATATATATATATATATATATACATACACACAAACAAACACACCACCTTATGACCTGCCCTTGTTGACAGTAGAACTTCTACCTGCCTAGTTTTACATATGATAATACTATATACATAACACAAGCACCTCAGACCTACTATAGTTTTTCAATGTCTGTCACTACTATTATGGTGGGTGACAATTGCAGGGGCTGTTAGGATTGCCAATGGGAGTTAACAGGCTCTTAACATGGTAAAGCCATCTCAAACACACACACTGCTGCATGGAGACATGCATTGAAACATTGTGCATACACAGTTTTCAGATTAGAACACTTACCTATCTTGTTATGTACAATACAGGCTCTTAACATGGTAAAGCCATCTCAAACACACACACTGCTACATGGAGACAGGCATTGAAACATTGTGCATACACAGAGTTGACAGTTTTCAGATTAGAACACTTATCTATCTTGTTATGTACAATACAGACTGACATGTCTATTGCATGCGCCACTGTGTCTTTGTGTCATAAAATGTGTAACTGTGCATCTAAGGTGGATGACATCTGTAGGGACCCTGTGTAGGTTGGCAATGGGGGAGTTAACAGGGTGGAACAGGCACACAAAATGGTATAACCATCACATACACACAGGCAAGACAGCCACAGGGGAAATGCATACAGAAACACATACACTCACGCAGTTAACAATACTCAGATTAGAGCCCCTACCTATCTACTTGTATGTACTATAGTGCTACATACATATTGCATGCATCACAGACATTATATGCCAGGGGCACAACTTACAACCTCTTACAGCAATCAGTCTTGGGAATGCCTTCATGAATAGTGGGAGAAACCCCCAAAATAGGGACACTTCTCACATATTGCTCTTAGAAAGCTAGACAAGTGATAGGGTAACAGGTTTTGCATCAGCATGATATTTCTGAAGGGTATGACGTCTGAAGCAGACATGTCTGTCACTATTTGTGATGTGAACTCACATGGATTTGCCACTAATGTGACATAAAACTCCATTGTTATGAGACACAGACCACATGTTGCAAACATCTGGACATTCTGCATACATCTGTACAGATGAGTGGTATGGCCTGCAGACTTTAAAATGGTGCATCTAATGTGGATGACATCAACAGGCCCTTTAAAGTAATGTCATGGGGAGAGGGTCAATAGGTCTTAAAATGATATAACCAACACACACGATAGCTACAGGGGATATGCTTTACACACGTATACAGTACTACAGTTGGCTTTATAGAGATTCACACCCCAACCTACCTAGTTGTATATGGTATAGTGCTACTTACTTATCGCATGTGCCATGGAGATTATATATGTCAAAAAGTGTCCAACAGTGGATCTAAGGTGGATGACATGAACTCTCCCTGTAAAGTAATGCAATGGGGGCATCAACAGGGTAGAACAGGCCTCAAAATTGTACAACCAACACACACACACCCACCCACAGGGGATATGCATCGCACACACACAGTTGCCATTATTGGAATTAGAGCCCCTACCTATTTAGTTTTCTGTACTATAGTGCTACATCATTATCACATGCACCGTGGAGATTATATACCCACAGACTGTCCAACACTGCTTTTAAGGAGAATGACATCTGCAGGCCTTGTAAAGTAGGGAAATCATGGGTTTAAGCATTCTTAACTGTGAAAGAGGCTAACATTTGTGCAGTCACAGAAACCTGGTTCAAATCTGCAGAGAGCACCCCAGCTATACCAGGATACACATGCTATCATTCATTCAGACCCCAAACTGTGGGCAGAAAAACAAAAGTAGTTGGAGTGGTAATATATATCAAAGACATACACACCACTAGGCTCATAAGCAGTATGATGCACAGGAAACACTCCAGGTGCAGTAAACAATTCACAAACCCCCTATTACAATCATAGTTAGTTACTGGCCTCCAACTCTGACTCGAGATGCCCACTCCACCTATCTGGACTTCTTCGAATCTATCAAGATTCAATCCTTTACCCTGATCCTGGGTGAGTTTAACTATCCAGCCATAGATTAGTGATAATACTCTTGCCAAAACACAAATGCCCAGAGATTCCTTGATTTAGTCAATGCAAATGCCTTGGATCAGTTGTTTGACACCCCCTCAAGAGTTGCAAATATCTTGTACTTGGTATTAACCAACATCAGTAACCACTGCAGCGTCCCTACAGTGTTATCGTCCCTGGTAAGATCCGACCATAAAGCAGTCACTTTCGAAGTCATCATCTGCCCCCCCCCAGCTAGGGTCAAAGAAAACACTTCTCCAAAGCTGATTACAACCTCCTGAGGGAAGGTATAAACAGCTTCACAGCCCCTTCCCCCTCCATAGGAACTGGCACATATGTCCAAACCTACAGCTACGTACTATATGAGCATGTAGATAGCTGCATGGTATCAGGAATACCAGACAGGACAAAATCATCCTCCTTAAGGAAAAGTAAACCTGTCTGGTGGACATCAACAATAAATAAACTCTATACTGAAAGACAAAACGTGCTGTCCAAGACCAAGACAGAGCAGGTGTCTAATTGGAAGCATTCACTTGTTGGCCTGAACAAGCAAATAAGAGCACTAGTGAAATCTTCCACAGCAAACTTCAAATCCAAACTGGCCACATCTGCTAAATACAAGCTTAAAGCCTTCTTCACATATGTCCACAATCTCAAGGGAAGCACCCAGATTGGCTCAGAACTGGTGGTCAAGGACACCACATACACAGACCCTGTAGATATAGCTAACCAGCTGCCAGACAGGTTCAGTAAAGACTTCACTCCTCTGCCCCCATCAGTAAAACAGGACATTCCCAGTACCTGTTCCCTTCCCCTTATCTCTAGGGAGCAAGGCATCACTGCCTCTCAAAGGCACAAAATACAGCCTCCATGGGACCCAATAACATCCCAGTCTGCATTCTACATGAACTCAGGCAGGAACTTGCAGCACCATTAGCCACCATATTCAACCAAACCCTGAGTATCGGCTTCATCGTAGCCAAGTGGAGGACAGCTACATTCATCCCTTTGTACAAAGGTGGAGCATCCACCGATCTAGGAAATTATAGGCTCATCAGCCTAATTAGCCTGATCTGCAAGGCCATGGAGCAGATTAGCATGGACCTCATTAGCAAGGACATTGGCAACATCCAGACACTAAATCCCATACAGTTTGTTTTTTGTCAAGTGGTGATCATGGCTGTTAAATTTGGCTGAATTCTGTGAGACAGTCACCAAGGACATAGACAAGGGTAAGACAATGCATACCACCTACCTTGACCTGGTCAAGGCCTTTGATCCTATTCTTTGCTCAGGTATAATAGATAAACTCTGTGAACTAAGCATCAATCCATTTGTTATCAGATGGGTAGCAAACTGGCTCACTGTAAGAGCCCACCTAGTCAAAATAGAGGAATCTACCTCAAGTAGTAGACCTGTAACAAGCAGTGTACACCAGGTATCAGTCTTGGGGCCTATGCTATTTGGGATATAGTTCTCAGATGTGCAGGCCAAATCTAGTGGGCTATGGCTGACCCAGTTTGCAGATGACTGAAAGCTGGTTGCTGTCATCAATTCCCCTAGTGAAATGGACATCCTCCAAGAGGGTCTCACACAACATATGACTGGTGCCAGAAACATGTCTTCAAAGTGAATGCCAAAACATGCATCATCTTAACTTTTAGAAAGAATGATGTCCCCACAAATTATCACATTGATAATAAGGCGCTAAGCATGCCATCAGTCGTGAGGGACTTGGGCACCCAGGTTGATAGCAGACTGACTTTTGACCACCGTATTGCCTCTGTTATATGGACAGCTTTCTACATGGCCCACCTCATTTGTAAGGGTATCTCATCCAGGGACAAGGTGGTCATAACATCCCTGTATTCTTCCCTTATAAGACTCATTATTGAGTACAATGCCCCTTTTGGCATGTACCTCAAAGCACATGCAGCAGCTAGGGAGACCACAGAGGTTCTTCATGAGGAGAACCCAGGGCCTGAAACTTCCACCCTATACACATAGGCTAAAAGCCCTGTCCCTCTACTCAGTCTCCTACAGACTCCTCGGAGGTGACCTCTGTCTGACATACAAAGCAATGTCAGAACCTGCCATGATGGGACTGCTGCATATCCGCAAGTCAAGTTCCACTCGAGTAACGCACATGCATGGCCTCAACCTGGTGTGTGTGACATCAATAGGAGTTGCTGGCAGGACAAATTTGTGTCCCAGACACTCCCCCTTTTGTGGAATAGTCTCCCTGTCCACATAAAGCAGGGTACCTCATTAAGCCTTTCTAGACACAACATGGATAACTGGATGGGGAACAGCAAATACACCCCTGGGATTCCACCTGTGTCACTGTTGGACAGTGGCATAGGGTGCTGACTTGTTGGAACATGGGATAAAGTCTTGGCTAGGCTTGTAAGGGCCTCAGGGCCAATACCCTGGTAACGTCCCATGATCCTATGATCCTACAGGGTGGAACAGGCTTCAAAATGTATTACCATTGCACCCAATAAATACACACAGCCACAAGGGAATATATTTATATATAAACATGCACACAGTTGGCGATCCTTGGATTAGAACACCTACCTATCTTGTTCTATGTATGATAGGGCTATGCACTTATCATGTGCACCACAGAGATTACATACCTGGAGGCAGGCCATTGGTGCTTCTAAGATGGATGACATCAGTAGGCCTTGTAAAGTAAGGCAATGATGGATTTACAGGATGGAACAGGCCTCAAAATGTATTACCATTACACACACATAAGCAGAAAATACACACATCCACAAGGGGATATAGCTACACACAAACACACACACACACACACACACACACACACACACACACACACACACACACACACACACACACACACACACACAGTGGCTGATCTGGGATCGCAACTACTACCTGTTATTAAACAATGGGGCTCACCATGGTAGTTGCACATGCCACTGGTTACAATCGGTGCACTTCTGGCTGCAGAACTACATCACTCTATGGCTTCCAGAGTCTCTCTCTGTCTCTCTCTCTCTCTTCCTCCTGTCTCCACCTCTCTATTAATGGTATTTGTATATGTTGCCTATATATTGTATGTATATCAGATGCCAGAGATCCAGCTATATGCTATATGTACCACACATAGACAGATGGAGGTAATCATGTCCAATGGGGGTGGAGAGAGCCAGTTCAGGTGTGAATATCTGTCTATATGGACAGGGGCATATGGACATCCTGGTTCTATAGTCGGATGTGTGTTCAGACATGGGCTGAAAAAAGCTAAGTGTAGGAGTATGCCCAGTATAAGCATCAGGAGTAACACTGGGACTCCAGGCCAAACCAACCTGTACTCCAGTGCAGGTTTTGTGTGCTAGAGCAGATTGGCTAATGCAGCTGTGTAAATAGTCCATCACGTGACTGATGTACTGTCTGAGGGATCTCCTGGCTCTGTGCTATACTTCTTAGCTGAGTCATTTCTAGGGTGGGTACAGAGTTTAGTGTACTGAGCAGAGCTTTGCTGAATATGTGTGGTGCATTTTACACAGCACTGTGATTCCCTGGTATGTTAGTAGCAGATCAATATAGGTTAATGTGAGGACCCGCTGATATACATTTGTTTACTGACTCCATACACTGCAGGGAACCCATACTAGTGTGCAAATAATTCTAGTGTACACATTACACATTTTCCTGACACTGATTACTCCTTCCCCTTATATGTGGGCCTTTGCATTGCTCTGGTACAATTGCAGGCTTTATTCACAGTTGCTGCCCTTATGTAGCTGTAGTTGTGGTGTGAGTGGGGTAGATGTTGTAACACCACACACAAGGTTACAGGGTTCAGACCTCTGACTGCATCTGTTCAGCAGGTTGCCCAGCATTGTGCACCATACATCTGACCTGGTCCTCAGACAGTTTGTGTTGCACTGTTATTATCAGGCTGTATGTTGGCCATTGCTCCCTACCTGTTACAGCCAGACATCTGGGGCAGGGCCATATATAACAGTCAGACACACAAGCCCAAAGTGGGTACAGGATCTTAATATTGCTCCTCCACACTTAGTTGCTATACTGTGTTCATATTAGCTTGCATTTTCATATGGTTATGGATTCTGCATCTCAACTGTGTGTCACTGATGTTTTGACATCAACCTTTATTAGCTTGCCAATAGTTTTCCAGACAAATGCAATGTTACTACAGACAGAACAGATATATGAAACATTTGTGTGGACATTCTCTCAATTGTGAGCTATGGATGGTGTCCACTGACTTATTGTCAGCACTGACAGAGTTGGATGGTAGCCTTTATATCCCGGCATGACAATGACATGTCCCAACATGCTATTCTAGTAGCCACCTTCTACATTAATCAGGGCTGTGTACTCTCATTATGCATGGCCCCCTGACCCTCCATTGTCTACCTTTCCTGCAGTAACAAATAGTGACATCTGGAGAGTCTGGGGAACCCATACCATAGGTGTAGCTGACATGCAAAATAGTAGGCATGGCCAGTCTTGAACCATGGACCCTGTCAACCAGGGTAATGCACTTAGACTACGACAGACACCTACTTCTTGACACTATTACCACACACATACATAGCACCTTGAGCCCCACATATTGTGGAATTGAAAAATGTTAGCAAGCTGATTGGACCAGCCCTGGGAAAGTGTGATCTGCTGCTATTAGCTTACAAACAAAGATGTTATTGCAGTTGTATGGGAACATGGGTGTATCAGGGTAGTGGCCCATATCTCTCAACAGTACAGATTTTTCCAGAATGTCCAGATGTTTGCCTCCTATTTCGGGTCCATTTGTAACACAAGTGTGGTTTTCCAGGACATTAATGGCATATTGATGAAGAATGAAGTCATAAACTAATTACAGACATTTGAGTTTCAGATGCTATACCCTCCCAAACTTCTTGCTAGTGCAAACACAGTTATCCTATCCACTTTCTAAGTTTGTAGGAGCACTACTTAAACCCTGTCCCTGTGTTTGACCCTTTGCCCCACATTTCATTTTGCCTTTGTCCAGATGTCTAGCTCTATGAGGTTGGGAGGTATGCAGGGGACTCCAACATTGACATGCATGCATCTGTCCTATGAGCCCACTATTTGTAGGTCCCTCACATAGTGCAGTGGATTTGTGTGGCTTGGGGATTACTGCATATTCTCGGGCAGGCAGTATTCATCAGGGGGTTTCTGTTGTCCCACATATCTGTCAGTTGTATGCTGCTATCCTGGTATCCTACTCCATTCCCTTGCAGGGGGGTGGCCTAATGTTTAAGGTGTTTGCCTTACAAATACAAGGTGCAGGGTTTGAGTCTCACAAGGGATAATTAGCTAGGCTTAAAATGGCTCACAAGGGCAGTTAGCCTAGTACTAATCTATGAACTATAATCTATGAACTATACATGCAGCAATTTCATAGATGTGCTGCCACAGTCTACTACTCCATTCATTTGTTGTTAAGAAGAGTGACTTACCTTGTGCCTGCAGCAGTTGTGAGGACAGTGCTTCAGGGCTGACTCTGTCAGATGCACACAGTACACAGCCTATACATGGTAGGGTACAGGTAATGGGATGTGTGTAGCATCCTTTTATTTGTGTGTGCGCGAGTCAGATTGAGGTGTCAGTCCCTCGGTCCTTCGAGTGTCAGTGTATGTGCTATGCATTGCCTCTTTGCCAAGGCCTGGGAGTACTGGGCACACCTACATCTGCCTACAGGGATGGGCTCTGGGGGTTCCTCCTCCAAGTTCCCCTGTGCCTGTGGGGACCTTGGCAATGGAAGGGGGCTGTGTGTCCATTCCCTGTTATGGTCCTGCCAAAGCTGTTTCCACAGGATCATATTATGTAGCATGGCAAATACTATGAACATGTGTGCACAGGTGGCTGGAGAGTACTGCACGGCTCCACCAGATATGTCAAGGCAGCGGAACCGTGACTTGAGCAGCCCAAACATGCCCTATGATGTTCCTAGTTTCTGTGTGTGCATCATTATGGTGGTCTTCAGTGAGTGAGTGTGTGTGTGCATTTCTGATGGGTGTCATCATCCACGGTTCCAGTGCATAGCGAGCATTCCCCACTAGATGGCCGTACAGGATGTCCCCCCTGGCAAATGACTGGTACAGCTGTGATGCATGCCAGATGTGGAAGTTGTGATAACTGCCAGGGCTGCCAGCACACACATTGATGATAATGCCCTGGGCATTGCACACAACCTGGCAGTTGATGGAGTGATACCCCTAGTAGTTGATGTACACTCTACCTTCCTCACCAGGTGGTGCTCTGATGTGGACATGAGTGCAGTCTATTGCACCTAATACCTCTGGGTAGTGTGCTACATGGTGGAAGAGTCATATATTGCTGGTCTTCTCCTCAGGGATGTTGGGGAAATAAATGTGCTCAATGGCATGTGTTAGCATGACATCCATGAACTGGTGGAGTACCCTGGATGCAGATGCCTGTGAGATTCCCATGTTGTCCCCAGTAGGTCTTTGGAAAGTACCTATAGCTAGTATTCTTAAGGCTACACATACCTTTGTTTTCACTGGGATGGGTTACTCTCTGTTGGCTCTGGGTCTGAGGTGAGGGCGGCAGAGCTCAGTGAGTTGCCATAGTATGTCCCTGTCCACTCTTTAGTATTCTACTATTTCCAGCTCATGTAGCCCCTGAAAGGTTACCCTGGGTGTGAACACTCTTCTCCTTCTCAGTCTGGGCCAGTTGTCACATCATCATCATCACTGACCTCAGCCTGTAACAGATAGAGATGCAGCAAAGCAGCCCCTATCATTTTGTCAGTTAAAATTTCCAAGTGTGTACTCCAATGGTGCAGAGTATGTGGCAAAATTCAGATTGAAGGGTGTCTGCATAGTTTATGCTGGTGCGCTGCAGAAGCAGCCTATGTGATTAGCTGACTATCATACATTCCACCTTCCAGCTATATTATTGAAGGTTTGAATGGGCCAGTGTGAGTGGCAAAGGGCTTATTAGTCATTTATATTTGATTGAGTTTTCTAAGCTGTTTCCTTTTATTTTTGTTTTTTTTTTTCTATTTCCTCCACTTCTAAGCCCCATGGTGCAAACCCATGGCTTGAGTGTAAAAATTCCTAAGCAGATTTGATCGTCCCCAGTACATGAGCATGCTTGGCTTTTCTTTAGCCAGCTAAGCACAGTGTAGCAACCTCAGGCACACACCCCTGCTTAGCTGTGCTTAGCTGAGCACAAACAGGAGCAGCTGAGCTCCAGTGTGCTTACACAAACCCTGACACCCCCTCTTCTTGTCAGCTGTCTCTTCTGCCTACACTACCATTTTGTAACCCTTACACAGTTAGGTACCTGCGGACATGGTGACCCATTTTGCTATTCAATAAACTTAGTTTATTTACATATACCTATTTGCATATACCCTAATTAATGTACTGCACCAGAGCCTATGTCCTTAGCAACTACTATAATCTGCCATTGTATGACTCTCCATGCTGGCTAGTATAGTGGAAAAATTCAATATAGCTTTAAATATCATAATTTACTATTTTAATTAATTTTTTTTTTAGCAGCCTGGTATGTTTGCATGTCACTGCGCACCTTTTAAACGTGGCATATGTGATAAAAAATACTTTTAATTTCTCATCAGTTGCATCACTTTTAAATGCCAATGGCATAGTTTTGGCCATTGGCATGCCTACTGCACCTAATACATGCTTTTACATGAGTTGTCATGGCACCTTTTATTTTTACATTCCCATACACGGTCAGTAACTGGATACATTTTTCTTGCAGACACAGCTCCTACATCGATGCCTGTCTGCTTCCAACAAATGATGTGATTTCCATTTCATGATCGCATCCATGTCTGCACAGTGCTGGGAGGCTTGTGCACATCCCCAGCCTTGTTTTCTGGATCACTCGACCTCTTGATTTCATGTTCAGGCCACAACACCCTTCCTACATGGAGAATCGCTCCATGTAGGGTTTATTGAATTACCCACAATGATAAAGTTGAGTGTCTAGCCTGGGTCTAATATTCAGAAAGGCTTACCTCAAGGGGAAAGCCTTAACACCATTTTGACAACTCACTATAAGCATTTCTTACCTCTATTCCACTGATGTTTCTTGTTAATGAGACCTATAGCATGGAGGATAGTGAAATTGATCAAGCTCCATGATATTGCAGCAATTCAAGGGAGTGTATAATGCAATTTAGCCATGTGGTCTCCCCCAAAATGCCAGCAGATCTTTTTCTTCCATAAACTTTTTATTGCATTTTAAATCAGTATGTAATCACAGTATAAATTTAACAAATCATAACAATCAACTAAAAAACAAATAAACTATATACATAGTCCATAACAAAATTGACATTTAACAAAACCACTAAAACCTTTCTAATAAATCTTTTAAGTTTATGCCAAGATAAATATTTTGTGTAATGTTTGATGTTTGCTGTAAACAGTTTGCAATTTTTTATTGCATACATGTTCACTAGACAGATAAAATCAGTAAAAAAGAGGATATTTTTATTTTTCTAATTCATTGTAATAACCTTCCTGGTAATAGCCATAATGGACCAAAAGAAAAGCATGTGTATTCTTTGTATGGAATCTGGAATTGGTGCATTAAATAAAATAAAATAATTTGTAATACTACAAATGTCTGACCACAAATGCTTTAGCAAAGTTTCTGAATTCTACCCAAAATGGAACAACCATTTTACATTCTATAATCATATGAATCCAATTTGCATCTAAAACCTCATCACATCTGCAATATGTTTTTATTTCTTGTAAATCAGGGCAATTTTATGTAATGTTAAAAAGTTTCATTAGAAATACTTCCAAGTAAAAATTCTTCAATAAAGTGATGAGGTGGTATTACCTATACACTTCAAAAGCCATTTTTTTTAATTATTAACTTTTGTTGAGTAGTTCTAATAAGACAGATAAAAAACTGGAAATGCAGTTCTTAAAATCCTTTTGACTGTTGATAGATAAGACTTATTTTTGATCTTATCATTATTAATTTAAAATAAAAATTCAAAAATTTTAGGAATATGTTTTGTATTCATATTTAATTATACTTGCATTTAATTGTTTATAAAGTCCCTAAACATCTGTACACTTAACCAATTATTTTCCTTTATACTATACCTAGCCAAAAGGTCATCAACTGTATATAATTCATTCCCATCTAAAATCTGATACCAGAATTTTAATTTATTTTCTCTAGCATCAAGTATTTTGCTTAAATGAAATGACTCTTAATAGCCATTAGTATAAGCTATGGAAAACATCAGAAATAATAAATCTTTAACAAGGGAATTATTATCCATAACTTTCTTGAACATAGTCAAATTGTAATTGTTTGGCATCTGCTACATACCAACAATCAACTGCATTACTAGCTGAGTGAAGTACAAACTTGCAGTGTTAAAGATTGTACTGCATTTCATTTTTCTGTCTATTTAATTGTTTCATTGAATATTGTGTCTGTGTCTCTCTGTAGTTATTTATTTTTCTATTTAATTGTTTCATAGAATAGTGTTGTCTCTCTGTTTCTGCAGTTAGTGGGGGCTATTGTGTATTACTTCATTGATATCCAGTGTTAAACTCTTAGCCTAGAGTGTTTCTCTGTGTTTATATGTGAGTCACATATCTTTGAATTTATTACTGCTCAATACCTATGTTATTTGGCTTCTGCTACATACCTACAATCAACTGCAATACTAGCTGAGTTAAGTACAAACTTGCAGTGTTAAAGATTGTACTGAATTTCATTTTTATATTTAAATGTTTCATTGAATATTATGTCTGTGTCTCACTGTAGTTATTTATTTTTCTATTTAATTGTTTCATAGAATACTGTGGTCTCTCTCTTGTCACTGCAGGTAGTGGGGGCTATTGTGTTTCACTTCACTGATATTCAGTGTTAAGTTCTTAGCCTAGAGGGTTTCTCTGTATTTATAAGTGAGTCACATATCTTTGAATTTATTACTGCTCAATGCCTGTGTTGTTTGGCTTCTGCTACATACCTACAATCAACTGCATTACTAGCTGAGTGAAGTACAAACTTGCAGCATTAAAAATTGCACTGCATTTCATTTTTCTGTCTATTTAATTGTTTCATTGAATATTGTGTCTGTGTCTCTCTGTAGTTATTTTTTTTTCTATTTAATTGCTTCATAGAATACTGTGGTCTATCTCTGTCTCTGCAATTAGATGGGGCTATTGTGTTTCACTTCATTGATATTCAGTGTTGAACTCTTAGCCTCTGTATTTATAAGTGAGATACATATCTTTGAATTTATTACTGTTCAATACCTGTGTTATTTGGATTCTGCTACATACCTACAATCAACTGCATTACTAGCTGAGTTAAGTACAAACTTGCAGTGTTAAATATTGAATTGCATTTCATTTTTCTGTCTATTTAATTGTTTCATTGAATATTGTGTCTGTGTCTCTCTGTAGTTATTTATTTTTCTATTATAGGTTCATTGGTAGGTACTAGGCTATCGGCCCAAGGGCCTACGTCAGCCTAGCCAACAAGGTTCCCTGGCTTACACCACCCAAGAAAGTTATTTTCCTTTGCCACTGTTGAGCAGAGACACAGAAGTGATCCCCGGGGTGTATTTCCTATTTCCCATCCACTCATCAAGATTTTTCTTGAAGAGTGCTAATGAAGAACTTTGCTTGACATATATGAGTAGCCTGTTCCAGAGTATGAGAAGTCTGTGGGACAGGAATCTATCCCTCCAGCATGTCCTGTTTATTGTGGTGACAAGGTTTAGGTCCCTATAGCGTGTAGCTTGGAGGGATTGGGATTTCTTTAGGTGTAGCATGTCCAACAGCTCTGGGTTTGACATAGCTTTATATGTTAGGCAGAGATCACCTCAGAGTAGGCAATATGCTTCGGAGTAAAGCTGGAGTTTGTTGAGGAGGTCAGTGTAGGGCATTTGTCTGAGGCCAATAATCCTCTTTGTGAGGTACTTCTGTGGCCTTTCCACCTGCTGCAGATGTCTTGTGTGGTACATTCCAAAAGGGGCGTTGCACTTTATAATGGGTCTAATGAGTGTTGATTAGAGGGGAACAATGACCTCTTTTTTCCTGGATGAGAACCCTTTTATGATGAGGTGTACCATGTAGAAGGACTTCCTGACTACTGTGGTGATGTGACTATCAAAGGAGAGACTACTGTCCACCTGGGTCCCCAGGTCTCTTATCACACATTCGGTGTTAAGTAGATTGCTGCCTATGTGGTAGTTCATGGGTACAGAATTTTTACCAAAGGGGATGACACTGCACTTTTTGGCATTGAGCTTGAGGCCATGGCTCTGACACCAGGCATCTGTCTCAGCGAGGCCCTTCTGTAGGATGTCCACATCATTTGGGGATATGACTATGGCTCTTAGTTTGCAGTCATCTGCGAACTTCATTAGCCAGAGGCCTTCTGTGTTAGCCTGTACTTCAGAGAAGTAGATACCAAACAGCAGAGGTCCCAGGAAGGAACCCTGTGGTACTCCACTTGTCACTGCTTTGAGGTAAGATTTGGAGTTTGCAACTTTTACAGTGTGGGTTCTGTCAGTGAGCCAGTTGGCAACCCATCTTGTGGCGTAAGGATTTATACCTAATTTAGTGAGTTTAGCTATAATTCCAGAATGGGGAATGGTGTTGAAAGCCTTGGAGAGGTCAAGATAGGCTGTGTGAACCACCTTACCCTCATTTACGGCTTTGGTTACTGCCTCATTGATATTCAGTGTTAATATCTTAGCCTAGAGGGTTTCTCTGTATTTATAAGTGAGTCACATATCTTTGAATTTATTACTGCTCAAGACCTCTGTTGTTTGGCTTATGCTACATTCCTACAATGAACTGCATTACTATCTGTGTTAAGTACAAACTTGCAGTGTTAAAGATTGTATTGCATTTCATTTTTCTGTCTATTGTTTTATTGAATATTGTGTCTGTGTCATAGAATACTGTGGTCTCTCTCTGTATCTGCATTTAATGGGGGCTACTGTGTTTCACTTCATTGATATTCAGTGTTAAATTCTTAGCCTAGTGGGTTTCTCTGTATTTATAACTGAGTGATATATCTTTGAATTTATTACTCTCAGTACCTTTGTTGTTTGGCTTCTGCTACATGCCTTTAATCAACTGCACCACTAGCTGAGTTAAGTACAAACTTGTAGTGTTAAAGATTGTACTGCACTTCTTTTTCTGTCTATTTATTTGTTTCATTGAATACTGAGTCTGTGTCTCTCTGTAGTTCATAGGTTCATAGATTCATAGGTTGGTACTAGGCTATCTGGTGAAAGCATTTATAAGCCTAGCCAGAATGTGTTGGCTTTCACTGCCCCCTTAGATTAGTTCCCTGTGCCTCTGTCCAGCAGAGTCACTGAAGTGATCCCTGAGGTAAACTTTCTCTTTCCCATCCACTCGTCAAGGTTTCTTTTGAAGAGTGTTAGTGAGGAGCTCTGCCTAATGTAGATTGGGATATTGTTCCAAAGCATGGGAAGTCTCTGGGACAGGAATCTATCCCTCCAGCATGTCCTATTTATTGTTGTGGTGAGTTTTAGATCCCTAGAGCATGTGGCTCGAGGGGATAAGGTTTTCTTTAGGTGGAGCATGTCCACATCTTCTGGGTTGGACATGGTCTTGTATGTCAGGCAGAGATCACCTCTGAGGAGGCGGTATGCAACTGAGTACAACTGGAGTTTCTTCATTTGAGCTGCATAGCGCATCTGTTTGAGGCTAGTGATCCTCTTGGTGAGGTACTTCTGTGGTCTTTCCGGCTGTTGCAGATGCCTTGTAAGGTACATCTCAAATTGGACGTTGTACTCTATGATGGGTCTGATGAGTGATGAATAGAGGAGACACAATGACCTCTTTTGTTCTGGATGCGAACCCTTTTGTGATTAGATGGGCCATGTAGAAGGATTTTCTAACCACTTTGGCAATGTGATTATCAAAGGTGAGATTGCTATCTACTTGGGTCTCCAGATCCCTTATTAGGTCTTCCGTATTTAGGGGGCTACCACCTATGTGGTAGTTTGTGGGTACTTTGTTTGTTCCAAAGGGGATGACTATGCACTTTTTGGAATTTAGCTTGAGGCCATGATTTTGACACCAGGTACCCGTCTCAGTGAGACCCTTTTGGAGGTTGTCTGTGTCAGCTGGAGAGTCAATTATAACCCCTAGTTTGCAGTCATCTGTGAATTGGTCAGGCATAGTCCTCCTCTGCTTGCCTGTACCTCTGAGAAGTATATGCTGAACAGGAGGGGTCCTAGGACTGAGCCCTGGGGAATGCCACTTGTAACCGGTTTAGAGTCGGACCTAGCTCCTGCAACTCTCACCATGTGGGTTCTGTCCATGAGCCGTTCGGCAACCCATCTTTTGACGTAGGGGTTTATGTTCAGGCTGGTGAGCTTGTCTATAATACCAGAATTGGGAATGGTGTTGAAGGTCTTAACGAGGTCTAGGTAGGCTGTGTGTACCACCTTTCCCTCGTCTATAGCCTTGGTAACTGTCTCAAAGAAGTCCACCAGGTTTAGGAGGCATGATCTGCCCTTAACAAAGCCAAACTGGGTGGGGTCCAGTGTTTGGAGGTTCCCAATGTCTCTGTTAATGAGTTCCATGATGATGCACTCCATAGCCTTGCAGACCAAGCTGGTCAGGCTTATAGGGCATAGTTCCCGGGGTCTGTTGTGGCTCCACCTTTGTGGAGCAGAATAACTGTTGCTGTACGCTACTCTAATGTATGTAGTCTGTGGAGATGTTGAGTTTGAACAGTGTGTTTAGGTGAAGGGTTAGTTCATCTTTGTGCTTGTGTAGGACGCAGCCTGGGAAACCGCCCGGTCCCATTGATGCTGAGTTTTTGGCTTTGGAGAGGGCTGTTTTAACCTCAGTGTCTGTGATTTCATGGAGTCTACATTCTTCTGGTATGGTTATGGGTCCTTTTGGGGGTGAGAGGGGGTGAAGTGTTCACTGAACCTGTCTGCCAGGATGTTTGCGATATTGGTCGGTTCAGTGTATTTTGAGCCATTCTGCACTAACTCCAAGCAGATCTGAGCATTGCCACTTAGATTCTTGACATAGCTAAAAAATGCCTTGTGGTTATCTTTGGAGTCCTTGGCAATTTTTCTTTCAAAGCACGCCTTGGATGATTTTATGAGGGATCTTAGTTTCTTGCTGATACTTATCAGGGATGCCTTCCCTTCTTGGGATTTTACTCTTTTCTGTACTAGTTTCCTCCTTCTATTATATAGCTTGTTTATGGTAGGAGTCCACCAGACTGGTTTTCTTTTCTTGGAGGAGGTAGTCTTGGTTTTGCTTGGGATGGTACAATCAATGCATTATTGTAGCTGCCATAGAATGCATTAGTAAAGGATTTTGCAGCTTGGACAGTGTTATCCATCAGCATGGGGGCTTTGAAACTTTTCATCTCGGTCTTAAGTAACGTGAAGTTTGCTTTTGAAAAGTTTTTTACAGTGGCTTTCTTGTTCAGGGGTGGGGGCGGAATATGGATATCCAAAGTGATTTGTTTATGATCAGATCTAACCAGCAAGTGGTTAACCTCTGGTGTGGAACACCAGTCACCCATGTTGGTTATGACCAGGTCCAATATGTTGTCACCTCTGGTGGGAGTGTTGACCAGCTGAACCAGGGTGTTTGAGTTTATAAATTCTACAAAAAGTGTGGCAAGGGAGTTAGTACTTGAGTAGTTCTCCCAGTTAATGTTTGGGTAATTGAAATCACCCAATATTAGGGTGTTTGGTAGGATGTTTATGTTTCCCCAGTGTTTCCAGAAATGCGGGATGGGGGTCCTGGGACATGGTGGGTGATCTGTAGCAAGCTACAATTTGAATTTCAGTTTTGCTCATTGTTAGTTGCACGTGGGTGATCTCTGAAGCATCGTGCTGTGCCACTAACCTAGAGGTGTGGGTACCCTTGATGAATATGGATACGCACCCTCTTTTTGTATTTTGGTTTGGGTTCTGTGGACAAAATGTATGGCATGAGTTGTAGCCTGGTAATGCTGGGGTGCTCTCTGGAGCCTTAAACCAGGTTTCTGTTACTGCACATATATTGATTTTCTCCACACTGAGAAGTGCCTTGAATGCGTGCATTTTGAGGTTTAGACTTCTGGTATTGAGTAGCATTCCCCTCAGTGTCTTTTGAGCCTTTCCTAAAATAGGCACTATGGGGGTGGCAAGAGCCTTGGCCAGTATTCAAAAGCCTAAGGGTGACAGGTGCAAGCCATCTGTAGCGAAGCAGCATGGCTTGTCGAGCATGTCATCCCAGGCGGACAGACACTGGATCCCCTTTTAATGACACCAGAAACTTAGCCAATTGTTGAAATCGAGAATTTTTTCTTTATACCGTGGCATCATTCTTGGTGAGGGCAGGATGCTACTCAGGGTCAGGGTCATACCGGCCTGGGCTATATGATCAGAGAGCTCTTCCATGTCTCTCTTCATGTAGTCCAGGGAGGTACGGCTCAGGTCATTCACACCAACATGGACAATGACAGAGTCATATTTGTACTTGTTCTGGAATGACCTGAGTGCTTGTGTTATGTGGCGGATCCTGGCACCTGACAGGCAGCTAACAGTAACCTTCTCATTATTCAGCCTAATGAGAGGGACATCAGTGTGCCTGACTATAGACTCACCTATTACTAGTATATTGGGTATGTTATTTTGCCTTAAGGGCTGTGATTGCATGGCACACTGGTTTTGTGAAGTATGTGTTTCATGGCTTGTGTTGGGGGGTGCAGGTTTCTTGGATGTTTGCTTTGGAGGTCTCTGTTGGTTTTGCAGATTTTTATTTAGAGCCTCCGAGTATGTTTTCATGTATTTATGTGTGTTTTTGCTGGTGCTGGTTTAATGAGTCTATGTAAGACTAGTGTTGTGATGCAAGTATTTACCTTCTCCTCTTGACTGTCTGATCCAGTCTTGGGATGAGAGAGCGCAGCCTCTAGTTTGGCTGTATAACTGCATCTCTCACATGTATTAGTGTTTGGTGGTAGGAGGAAGGGGTTGTCTGTGTATATGAGGCAGTTGTAACATTGCCTCAAAATGCCCAGATTCACTAGTTGGACTGGAGAGTACAACTGAAGCTGCCCTTTGGACATGCCTTGATAGGTACAGTGAACTGGTTTACTGGATGGCTGATAAGGTCGAATAGAGAGCCTTGTCCGTCTGTACAGTACAGGAGGGTCTAGTGCTAGGGTTTATAAGTGTTTGCTATAAATTCTGAGCAAGTGCCAGGCTGAGAAATTAATGGCTTGATTGCTTAAGTTGAAAGTTTGTCCAGTTCCAAGGGAAAAATTGAAGAGGAGACTTTGTGGAGCCGGGAATAGTTTTAACCTAGCTAACCGGCGCTTCCCGGTGTGTAAAACCGGGCAAATACAGCATTTATAGCAAGGAGATGAAAGAGATAGAAATTAGCCCAGAATGGCCAATAAACTACTAATTTCTGGGCAGAAACCACTCCTCCAGGGACAGGTAGGCTGCTCATAGCTTCTCTCTCTCACAGGTAAACAGAGAAACTTCCTTCTATCCAAGTAAGGTATGGGCAAACACAGAGATTTGTAACACAGCCCTGAATTCAGCACTAACCTGAAAACTGGACTATACTAGCTTAGAAAGGTGGGAAACAAGTATATACACACACATATATATTTTTAATATATTTTTATATATATATATATATTTTTTTTTTTTTTTTTTTGTTTCAGAAAATAAAGTAGATACACTCAAAAAAACAGTTTAAAAGCACAGAAAAGGATACTTGTTATATATCGCAGATCAGAGTTGTAGTCAATGCCCCCAGTAATAAAGTAGGAAGAAACAAATACAGTAAAAGCAGATGAACAAAGTGCACTTTCTATATATATATATATATATATATATATATATATATATATATACAATAAAAAACGAACAAACTGACTTAAACAAGTTACCCAATTAACCAGAAAAAAGCTCAAAACTGAACCCTGTTCCAGAAGTCTTCAATCAGACAAGTTCTAACTGCACACCCCTGCGTACTACGGTGCAGGGGAACCTTCTCCAAAACAAGATGGCTTGGATCAGTGCTCAAGTTATACAAGCAAAGCTAGATACAGCAGGCCTGAATCTGCTCTATGCTACAGCAACAAGGCACACCAATTTCAGAAAGAAACACTTCAAATAAGCAGTCACACAAAACCTGTGACGAGCAATGCACAGGCTTATTGTGAATCATGACCAATAAATAACTATTTGTGACCAAATAGTTATTTATTTTTCTATTTAAATGTTTCATAGAATACAGTGATCTCTCTCTCTGCAGTTAGTGGGGGCTATTGTGTTTCACTTCATTGATGTTCAGTGTTAAATTCTAGCCTAGAGTGTTTCTCTGTGTTTATATGTGAGTCACATATCTTTGAATTTATTACTGCTCAATACCTGTGTTGTTTGGCTTCTGCTACAGACCTGCAATCAACTGCATTACTAGCTGAGTGAAGTACAAACTTGCAGTGTTAAAGATTGTACTTCATTTCATTTTTCTGTCTATTTAATTGTTTCATTGAATATTGTGTCTGTGTCTCTCTGTAGTTATTTATTTTTCTATTTAATTGTTTCATACAATACTGTGGTCTCTCTCTGTGTCTACAGTTACTGGGGGCTATTGTGTTTGACTTTATTGATATTCAGTGTTAAACTCTTAGCCTAGAGGGTTTCTCTGTATTTATAAGTGAGTCACATATCTTTGAATTTATTACTGCTCAATACCTATGTTGTATGGCTTCTGCTACATACCTACAATCACCTGCATTACTTGCTGAGTTAAGTATAAACTTACAATGTTAAAGATTGTACTTCATTTCATTTTTTCTATTTAATTGTTTCATTGAATATTATGTGTGTGTCTCTCTGTAGTTATTTATTTTTCTGTTTAATTGTTTCATAGAATACTATGGTCTCTCTCTGTCTCTGCAGTTAGTGGAGGCTATTGTGTTTCACTTCATTGATATTCAGTGTTAAGGTCTTAGCCTAGAGGGTTTCTCTGTATTAATAAGTGAGTCGCATATCTTTGAATTTATTACTGTTCAATACCTGTGTTTTTTGGCTTCTGCTAGATACCTACAATTAACTGCATTACTAGCTGAGTTAAGTGCAAACTTGCAGTGTTAAGGATTGTACTGCATTTCATTTTTCGGTCTATTTAATTGTTTCATTGAATATTGTGTCTGTGTCTCTCTGTAGTTATTTATTTTCCTATTTAAATGCTTCATAGATACTGTGGTCTATCTTTGTCTCTGCAGTTAGTGGGGGTTATTATGTTTCACTTCATTGATATTCAGTGTATAATTCTTAGCCTAGAGGGTTTCTCTGTATTTATAAGTGAGTCACATGTCTTTGAATGTATTACTGCTCAATACCTGTGTTGTTTTGCTTCTGCTACATACCTACAATCAACTTTATTACTAGCTGAGTTAAGTACAAACTTGCAGTGTTAAAGATTGCACTGCATTTCTTTTTTCTGTCTATTTAATTGTTTCAAGGAATATTGTGTCTGTGTCTCTCTGTAGTTATTTATTTTTCTATTTATTTTTTTTGTAGAATACTGTGGTCTCTCTCTGTCTCTGCTATTAGTGGGGGTTATTGTATTTCACTTTATTGATATTCAGTGTTAAATTCTTAGCCTAGAGGGTTTCTCTGTATTTATAAGTGAGTTACATATCTTTGAATTTATTACTGCTCAATACTTGTGTTGTTTGGCTTCTGCTACATATCTACAATCAACGGCATTACTGGCTGAGTTAAGAACAAACTTTCAGTGTTAAAGATTGTACTGGATTTCATTTTTCTGTCTATTGAATTATTTCATTGAATATTGTGTCTTTGTCTCTCTGTAGTTATTTATTTTTCTATTTAATTGTTTCTTAGAATACTGTGGGTTCTCTGTCTCTGCAGTTAGTTTCCTGCCCATTCTCACTGTTCTTGTTTTGGTATTAATTGTGGTGGCTTTGGAATTTCCTGCCCCTCCTGTAAATTTGTGTTTGAACACTATTTCTAGGTCTATCTCATTTGCTCTCTCAACCTAGTACAGTGAGATTATATTTTGACTTCAGACACTCCTACCAGTCCCATCTGTTCAGCTCTATCCCAGCTTTATTCCAATCTAGTGTCACTAGCTCACTCTATCAAATACAGAGAGAACATTTGTGAAGGGCAAGCCACTTAGGTCCTTAATTTTGAATTATCTTCTGTTTCTCCTTTCTCCCTTTCTACTTTCCAAAAAACAATAAATTAAATTTCTAAGCTTGGTTCCTGCCTTTCCTGTAATTAGACTAGTCCAGATACAGATTTGCTGTAACCAGGACTGTGTGTAAGTTTCTGAGCCCCAAAGCCTTTCGGTGTTGGAAGGAAGCCTTTTAGCTTATCAGTAAAAGTGGTAAGCACTAGGTAGCCTATCTACCACAAGAGTGGTTTCTGCCCCAGAAATTGTTGTTTATTGGCTGTTTGGGCAGTTTTTCCATCTCTTTCAACTTTCGAGTTTAAAAGCCTTTGTTCACTCTTGTTTCCCTCCTTTCCTGTAAATAGTCTAGTCCAGACACAGATTTGCTGTATCCAGGACTGTTTGTACACTTCTGAGCCCCCAAACCCTTTCTGTGTTGGAGGGAAGCCTTCTAGCTTATCAGTGGGAGTGTTAAGCACTAGGTAGCCTATCTACCACAAGAGTGGTTTCTGGCCCAGAAATTATAGTTTATTGGCCATTTGGGCAGTTTTTCCATCTCTTTCAACTTTCTGGTTTAAAAGCATGCATTTGCGCTTGTTTCCACCTTTCCTGTAACTAGTCCAGTCCAGATAAAGATTTGCTGTATCCAGAACTATTTGTAAGCTTCTGAGCCCCCCAAGACTTTCTGTGTTGGAGGGAAGCCTTCTAGCTTATCAGTGGGAGTGGTAAGCACTAGGTAGCCTACCTACCACAAGAGTGGTTTCGGGCCCAGAAATTGTTGTTTATTGTTTGTTTGGAAGTTTCTCCATCTCTTTCAACTTTCTGGTTTAAAAGCCCACATTTGCGCTTGTTTCCCACCTTTCTGTAAATAGTCCAGTCCAGATACAGATTTGCTGTATCCAGGACTGTTTGTAAGCTTCTGAGTCCCCCAAACCTTTCTGTGTTGGAAGGAAGCCTTCTAGCCTATCAGGTGGAGTAGTAAGCACTAGGTAGCCTATCTACCACAAGAGGGGTTTCTGGACCAGAAATTGTAGTTTAATGACTGTTTGGGCAATTTTTCCATCTCTTTCAACCTTGTGGTTTAAAAGCCTGTGTTTGCACTTGTTTCCCACCTCTCCTGTAACTGGTCTAGTTCAGATAAAGATTTGCTGTATCCTGGACTGTTTGTAAGCTTCTGAGCCCCCCAAGCCTTTCTGTGTTGGGGGGAAGCATTCTAGCTTATCAGTGGGAGTGATAAGCACTAGGTAGTTTATCTGCCACAAGATACAGATACAGATTCTTAGTTTTAGCACTTGAATTTGCTTATCAGTGCTCAGCACATGTTCAGAACTTGTTGTTAGCACTAAATAAGCTACAAATTACTACAGCACTCAACCTTCCTCATTACCTAGAGGAAAACAGTTTTTGTACTTACTTTCCTCACTTGCTTAGAGAAAAACAGCTCTTATACTCACTTTCCCCACTTGTCTAGAGAAAGGCAGTTTTTTTATTCAGGTATGTCCAAGGGTTAGCTTCCAGTGTTCTCTTATGTCTATCTGATTAATCTGGGCATCTTGGGGCAATGTAGCAATTGCCTCATGTACACAGACAACCCTCTGCTCCTACCACCTGACACCACAACCTGTGAGAGATGCACTTATCTAGCCAAACTGGAGGTAAAGCTCTCTCCAACCAAGACTGAACTTGATAGTCAAGAGGAGAAGGTAAACACATGTACCACACCACACTCATCACATAGTCCCACCAAACCTACACCACCAAAATCCACACATAAAAAAACAAAAACATTCACAGAGGCTCTCAATAGAGACCTCCAAAGCAGAAAAGGAAGCAACCTTCATCCCCCAACACAACTCAAATGACACATAGCCCACAGACTCAGTGTGCCACTCAACCACAGCCTAAAAGGAAAAACAACGTACCCAACACACTAGTCATAGGTGACTCTATAGTCAGGCACATTGATGTCCCACTCACCAGGCTAAACAAGGAGAAGGTTACTGTCAGCTGCCTGTCGGGTGCTGGGATCCACCACATAACCTATGCACTCAGGTCACTCCATAACAAGTACAAATATGACTCTGTCATTGTCCATGTTGGTGTGAATGACCTGAGACATACTTCCCTGGACTACATGAAAAGAGAAATGGAAGAGCTCTCCGATCTTGTAGCCCAGGCAGGTATGACCCTAGCCCTGAATAGCATCCTGCCATCACCCAGAATGATACCACAGTACAAGGACAAAATGATTGACTTCAACAATTGGCTAAGCTTCTGATGTCATTCTAAGGGGATCAAGTATCTGTCTGCCTGGAATGACATGGTCGACAGACCATGATGATTTGCCAGAGATGGCCTGCACCTGTCACCCCTGGGATTCTGGATACTGGCTAAGGTTCTTGCTGCCCCTATAGTGCTTTTTTTAGGCAAGGTTCAAATGACAAATTCACCACCATAACAGGAACAGGCAAGCAAAAACTGAGGGCAATGCTACTCAATGCTAGAAGTCTAAATCTCAAAATGCACTCCCTCAAGGCACTCCTTAAAATTAAGAACATTGATATCTGTGCAGTGGCTGAGATCTGGTTCAAGACTTCAGAGAGTACCCCTGCATTACCAAGATATAAATCATACCACACTTTTTGGCCACCTAACCTGGACTGGAACACCAAAGGTAGAGGTTTTTCCATATTCATTAAGGATATCCACACCTCCAGCCTAGTTGCTCAGCATAATGCATCCGAAGTTATCCAAATGCAACTAACTCTGGACAAAACTGCAATCCAAATTGTAGCTTGCTACACATCCCCCTCCATGCCCCAGGATTCCTGCTCCTCTTTTCTTGATATAATGGAAAATATTAGGTTTCAACCAAACACCCTAATAAAGGGCAATTTCAACTACCCCACCATTAACTGGGAAAACTACTCATGTAAAAACTCCTTCGCTCAAAGCTTTCTGGAATTCATAAATTCCAATGCCCTGGATCAACTTATCCACACACCCACTAGAGGCAACAATATCCTAGACCTAGTCATTACCAACATGAGTGACCGGTGTTCCACACCTGAAGTCAAATCCTCGTTGGTCAGATCCGACCATAAGCTAATCACCCTAGATATCCACTTCCCCCCCACCCACCCCCGTTAAGGAAACGGGGGTAAAAAATTTCTCCAAAGTCAACTTCACGCTTCTTAAGACAGTAGTGGTTTACTTCATGACACCCATGCAGATGGACAATACAGTTACAACTGCTGGATCCTACACAGATGCTCTCCATAAGCACTTACACGACTGCATGGATCCTGCTATCCCAAACAGATCCAAAATGCTATCCTCCAAAAAAAGTAGGCCAATCTGGTGGTCCCCTGCCATAAACAAACTCTACAACAGAAGGAAGAAACTGTTGCAAAAGAGAGTAAAATCCCATGAGTGGAGGGGCTCCCTGGTCAGCCTCAGTAAGAAGCTGAGATCCCTTATAAGATCCTCCAAAGCTAGCCACAAAAAAAAAAAAATGCCAATGATTCTAGGGACAACCACAAAGCATTCTATAGCTATGCCAAGAATCTCAATGGCAGCACCCAGATCTGCTCTGAGTTACAGCACAATGGCATGAAAATTACAAAACCAACTGATATTGCCAATGTTCTGGCAGATAGGTTAGTGGTAATTTTACCCCCTCTCACCCCCTAAATGGCCCATAACTATACAGGAAGAATGCAGAGTCCCAGTAATCACAACTATGCAGGTAAAAGCGGCACTATCTAAAGCCAAAAACGCAGCATCCATGGGACTGGACAAAATCCCAGGCTGTGTTTTACATGAACTTCAGAGTGAACTGGATCCCCACCTAAGCACCATGTTCAATCATAGTCTCACATCAGGCTTTGTGCCCACTCCACAAAAGGGGGAGCCACTACTGATCCCAGGAACTATCACCATATTAGCCTGATGAGCCTGGTCTGTAAGGCCATAAAACATATCATTATGGAACTCATAAACAAAGACATTGGTAACCTCCAGTCCCTGGACCCCAGCCAGTTCGGGTTTGTGAAAGGCAGATCATGCCTTCTGAACCTGATCGACTTCTTTGAGGTAGTCACCAAAGCTGTAGATGAAGGTAAGGTGGTTCATACAGCCTATCTTGACCTCTCCAAGGCTTTTGACACCATCCCACTTTCTGGAATTATAGCTAAACTCACTAAACTAGGTATAAATCCCTACATCACAAGATGAGTTTCCAATTGCTCACTGACAGAACCCACACTGTAAAAGTTGCAGACTCTAAATCTGACTTCAAGCCAGTGACAAGTGGAGTACCACAGGGTTCAGCCCTGGGACCTCTCCTATTTAGTATCTACTTCTCTGAAGTTCAGGCTAATACAGAAGGCCTTTGGCTAACAAAGTTTGCAGATGACTGCAAACTAAGAGCCATCGTTGAGTCCCCAAATGATGTGGATATCCTACAGAAGGGCCTCACTGAGACAGATGCCTGGTGTCAGAGCCATGGCCTCAAGCTCATTGCCAAAAAGTGTATTGTCATCCCCTTTGGTAAAAACTCTGTACCCATGAACTACCGCATAGGCGGCAGTCTACTTAATGCTGAATGTGTGATAAGAGACCTGGGGACCCAGGTAGATAATAGTCACTCCTTGGATAATCACATTGCCACAGAAGTCAGGAAATCCTTCTATGTGGCACACCTCATCAGAAAAGGGTTCTCATCTAGGAAAAAAAAGTCATTGTTCCCCTCTACTCGACACTCATTAGATACATTATAGAGTACAATGTCCCTTTTGGAGTGTACCTCAGAAGACATCTGTAGAAGCTGGAAAGGCCACAGAAGTACCTCACAAAGAGGATTACTGGCCTCAAACAGATGCCCTACACTGACCGTCTCAGAAAACTCCAGCTTTACTCCACAGTATTTCACCTACTCCGAGGTGATCTCTGCCTGACATATAAAGCTATGCAAACCCAGAGCTGTTGGACATGCTACACTTAAAGAAATCCCAATCCCTCCAAGCTACATGCTCTTGGGACCTAAACTTTGCCACCACAATAAACAGGACATGCTGGAGGGATAGATTCCTGTCCCAGAGACTTCCCATACTCTGGAACAAGCTACCCATCTATGTCAAGCAAAGTTCCTTATTAGCAGTCTTCAAGAAAAATCTTGATAAGTGGATAGGAAATAGGAAATACACCCCGGGGATCACTTCTGTGGCTCTGCTCAACAGGGGCACAGGAAAGTAGCATTGGCAAATGGTTTTGGATTTATTTACATTCACTGAAATTACCTTCACGTGTCCCGTGAAATTAATCTGGCAGCTGGTGAAGATTTCAGAGTATATGATGTATCAGACAGTAACCACAAAGTAGTTCTGAACTAGCAGAAGATGATAAGTTCACCATGTGGGAGTGACTGATGCAAAGAGATGCAACATACAAGCCATGAAAAAATAAGGGCATGTCTAACTACAGTGAGAACTTTGTCAATGTCTTTGATCTTTGCAATTTTCATGAAGATTTCATGATTGCAGGTGCTTGGTCATCTAGTGTACCATGGTCATCTAGTGTCACACTGCTAACAAGGATCACTTCCAAACTATGCACCTTAGATGTGAACTTCAACACCTCAATCACATAGTGGAGTATTTGAATCCCTGTGCTTGGTGGTTGCACTAAAATAATGTTCTTAGTCCTGTTTAATTTGACACAGATACTGGCATCCATTAATGCATACAGTTGACCATCAGCAAGAGAATTCAGGAACAGCATAGAATCCTGAAACTAGATGAGGCAAAACTGTACATCAGTCATGTAATAGTGATATAACCGGCACCATCTTTGATTGGATCCTAACAACTTATCCCGACCTTATCTCTAATGCTGGAATCCTACCAGACCCTCTCAGTGACCACTTACCAGCATTTGCCGACTGCCTACCCTCTCCTCTCCTGTCCAAAAACAGCACCACTACATTCAAACCCGCAACCTCTCCTCTTTCAACCCACATACTTTGTCAGAATGTCTAAAGCATACTGACTAGACCACTCTAAAGACCCTTCCACTAGATAGTGCCATATCTTACTTCAACCAATCATTCCTCACCCGTCTAAATCAGCAAGCCCCCCCCCCCCTTAGGACCAAATGCCTCAAAACCAATCCCTGCCCCTGGCTATCAAAAGAAACTAAGCTTACTAAGTGCCAGTGAGACAAGAAATGGAAACAATATAAAAAAAAAAAAAAACATCTCACTCCTAGAATTTAAGCAACTTCGGAACTCCACAAAAAACTAATAACAAAAGACTGCAAACCCTACTACTTCAAACTCCAATACATGCACTCATCCAACCCTAAAAAATTCTGGGACATCATCTTCTCTATTCTCCACCTTGGTAACAGATAAAACCCCTGCCCAAACCCTAACCATACTGACCTAGAAACTGCCACCAAATTCAACTCTTTCTTCATAGATTGTATTGCAAAACTATCCACATCCTTCTCTCACCCTCCCACAAACCCCACCCCCTCTTGCCCCCCCCCATACACCCAGCCATCAACCTCCCTCCTCCCCCCCTTCAACTTAACATCCATCCCCACAATTAAACTAAAACCCTGTTGCAATGCACCCAATAGTGTACCATCTATCTTCCTCAAACTGCTGAAAGCATAGCCTATCCCATCTCTATTCTTATAAACAGATCCATACAAGAAACCTACGTCCCAACTATCTGGTGCCATGCTTACATCATCCCACTTCACAAAGGTGGTAAAAACACATACACCACCAATTTTAGACCCATTGCTATACTTTCTCCTCTTTCTAAAATACTAGATAAAACTATCCATATACAACTCATGCCTTATCTAACCCTAAATAATCTCCTCTCCCTTACCCAATGTGGCTTCAACCCTGGCCACAGTACCATGTCCACTCTCCTCTCCTTCCTTGAAAGCATCAACCGAGCACAGGACTCTGGCAAATTCATATCTACATTATTTCTAGATCTCTCTAAGGCATTTGACACTATCTCCCACACCTTACTCCTATCCCAGCTCTCAGTCCTACATTTCTTCCCCACCACCATAGCCTGGCTTTCCAGCTATCTGTCTGATCGCCAACAAGCTGTCCAATGGAAAACATCAACCTTTTCCTTCCTTCCAACACCCACCGGCATTCCACAAGGTTCCATTCTTGGTCCTCTACTCTTTAACATTTTCATCAACAACTTCCACCACTCAGTTCCTGAATCCTCAGTCATCCAGTATGCAGATGACTCGACTATCATCTGCTTATCCTCCTGCCCCTCTGAACTGATGTCAAAAAACAAACTAACTTTCTCCAAAAGAAAACCTGGATGCAATCCAACCACCTGGCCCTAAACACTAATAAAACAAAACGAATGATCTTTACACCTTCACAAAACTCCAACATTCACAAGAACCCATGCTTCATACTTAGCCAGAATAACATCCCCCTTGAAATCATTCCCTATACCAAACTATTAGGCGTCATCATTGATGAAGACCTAAAATCTGACACCCACATACTCTCCTCAATCAAGAAAACCCATCAAAAGTCAGTCTCCTTTACAAACACAACCACTACCTCAGCCCCTCTAACCCAACAAACTCTTGCATCCACCTTCCTTCTCCCCTCTCTTATATATGGTCCTCCCCTATTCACAAATCTCCAGCTAGGCCTTCCAGCCAAACTTGAGTCCTGTTACCACAAAATATGCAAATTTCCAACTAATGCAAAAAACTCGTCACATCACTGTCACTCCCTGCACAAAATCAAATGGCTCGAACTAACAAACTACATGAGATACCACAAATTACCACTGCCCACAAGCTCATCTTCAAACCTGCAAACTGTCCCTCTCTTGTTACATCCTTAAAACCCTACATACCAAACCATTCCCTCAGATCCGAGAACCAAAATCTCCTACAAGTCTACAAACCCTCATGCCCCCAAGGCCAACTACTGCTATCCTACTCCATAGCTAAACAATGGAATTTTCTTCCCTCCCTCCTACGCAGACTATCTAACCATGACAATTTCAGTTTTCACCTGTTCTCTCATCTGTCTTCTAAATGGGAATGCCCTTGTCATGCTCCAACTTAAGCACCTCCAACTTAAGTACCCCCTCTAAGCCTCTCTCTATCTCTACTCTCTATAATGTTCATCATTTATATCCCTTACCCTCTATATGAATCCAGCCCACTACCTCTGATGTACTACAGTATCCAGTACTTGTATGCTCATATTCCAATACTCATTGTATAACAAGATCCACTAGCTAACACTATGATGTAATACTATTACCACTGCTTGTATGCTTAATTTTATCCACTTCTTAATGTATACCTAACTTACTGCGTTCAATGACTTGATGTTTTATATGCAGTATAATCTAAGTATGTTTTATTGTAACATGTAAAATTTGTACCAATTTTTTTCTCTTGGAGCTTTTCTCCCCAGGCCTCCACTGAAAATGGGCTGTTCTCAGCCCAGTGAACTTTCCTGGTCATCAAACTAAAATAAATAAATAAATAAATATTATAGAGCTCTCCTTCTAATGAGATTAGCCACATGCAGCAGATAGATAATGAAAATCAAATGACCCATAATGGAACCCTGTAGTAGTTTTCAGATTTGATAGTAAATGGCTACCGGTTACTGACAGTGCAATCCTACTACTATCCTCCCAGATATTTAAAATGATCAGTTTGGGCCACTGATCCCTCCCCTCCCTTTAAAATCGAAAATGTAAATCAGATGCCAAAGCTATGCACTGAGGGATATAAATGATGATACCCCTTCCTTACTTAGACCCAGATTTAAGATGGCTATGGGTGAAGGTGCATCTGCAAAGTTTGTACCTGTCATTTGTAACTATATCCCAACAGAAACCGGGCAAGGAGATACTTTTTGCATGTCCTAAAGCCACTTCTTAAAGAATAAACTTGTACTCCGATAAAAAGAGTTAAGCACCCAAAGGAAATAACTTTAAGCACATTATCACAGTATTAATGTTATGTACCATATTAATGCTGCAGCCACTTTTACCTTCCTCAGTGTATATGTTATAGTTCTTGCTGTTTTACATCAAAATCTGTATTGTAAATACTATCCTATGTTTAATGTGTGATGTTACCACATATGTTTTTATTGACAACTGTAAAGCACAAAGCATTTGCCATTACACACTGTAAACCCACTATTGAATGCAGATGTCACTTCTAAATTCTCTGCAGTCATTTGTTGTAACTCTGCATTTTTGTCTGCTTTGTAAATATTTTGCTTTCCTAACTAGTGTGATATTTCTGAAAATTCATATGTTAAACTGTTGCCATTATGGGTCTGTGCTATGGCTGGAAAGGTTTTATTGACCAGTGAATGCGGTGTTGGAAGTCATATGTAAGGTGCATAGTCTGGTTATCAAATATCAATCAATCAATAAATTGATCAATCAATAATAAATATGTAAGTAAAATAAATAAGATTTAATACCTAACATGACCCTCTGTGAGTAATCAGAAAGGTAGGTTAATAAAGCTAAGTTCCCGGGTAACTACATTAGGTTTGCATTCTTTACAAAATAATCCAGTGATCAGCCATAGCAAAGGCTGCCATAACATACAGGATGACCAAAACAGAGTAATGCCTTTGATTTCACACCATGAGTAGATCATTAAAGTCCCCAGTGATTATCTTGTCAGTACTATATCAAGTCCGAAAGATTACCTTCATAATTATGTTACCAATGAAGAGATTTTTGAGATGAAAGAACAGCTATTAAGCTTGCCAGGGTACAGAATTGATTTTGTAAGAACTGGAATCATGAGGGCTGCCTTTGAAAATGATATAAAGGCAATCATTTCAAAAGTAGACATGACAATGATGTAAAGAACAAGATCTAAGAATTCAAAAGAAGAAGTAACTAACCTGGAGGAATGAGGGTTGAGAAAACAATGTGATGCACATCTGAAAATTACAGAAGTGAAAGAGTTATAGCTGAGAATTGTAAACTCAGTCCAAAACCAAAGTTAGTTTTAGCCAAACCATTGCTCTCCCCTTGGAATGCTGAAAGTAATACCCTGGACATAATGGGTGCAAACTTACATCTGAAGAGCTGACGGGTGAGTCCATATTCTTCAGAAGAACACTCTCCTCTGTTGGAAGGGCAGACTGAGTTGTGTGGCCTTTTGTCTACCTTGAAGAACCCCCTCCATCAGTTATTTGTTATGGATATTTATCTGGATGGACAGAGGTCTTTGTATGAGAGATCTTTAATTAGTATCAGTCATAATGTTCATCCTGTCCTGGCCACTTTAACAGGTAATGTGTGTAATACTGTCTTTGTTCAAGCCTTCCTTATGGCCTTTACACACTTTGGAGCTCATAGCTCCCATGGTTCAAATGCAGCAAGGTGGACCATAAGACTAGGTGCCATCTTTGTTCAAACCTTTATTCAGGTACTTGTATATTTTGAACCTCACAGCTGACTCAAGGTCACATGTAGAGTTGCCACCGTTTTAAATGCCCAAAGTGGAAAATTTTTTGTATAAACATGAGATTTTGCAGGACAAAACATACCCACAGTCAGTGCAAAGGACAGAACTTCACTTTTTTGCCAAAATAAAAGCTTATTTTTGTAGCATTTGAGTTGCTTATGCTATTTCTTATAACATTAAGGTGTTTCAGCTGAAAAATAACTGTTTTATGTAACTATTAAAAAATGCAGGAATGTTTTTGTCCTAAAATCTTGGGACATTTGTAATTTTTTATTTTTTTTTTTCACAAGACACAACTGCCCAAAGAGGGACTGTCCCTCACAAAGTGGAACAGGTGGTACCCCCGGTGTTCATGATATGCATGTCTAGTAATGATGAGGCACACTACAGAAGTTGCAAACATGTTTTAGACAGAAACTAATTCATCTTCATCATATATTCTATTTTTCACAGAGAAATTGAGCACCGTGTCATCTGGTTCATTTGCTTAGTTTCCACAGGCAGGAATGAGAAATTTAGAATGGATGCTCTGAAATCCCTCCTCTGTACCAGCTCAAAATCAGAAGTAGACAACCATCAGAGCTCAATAACAAAATAAAGAAGGTAGTGCATAGACTATGAGACAGCTCAACTTCCAGGTAAGCAGTAGGCACACAGATGGAAGATAAAGTCCAGAGTATGTCTAAGACAATGGGTTGCAAAAGTAATAACACACACAAGGCTTCCTGCTCATAAAGCAGCAACATCCAAACTTACTGAAAATGTGAAATTCAAGATATTTCCAGCTTAATTTAACAGGAATGGATTGATTCAACTAAACTTAAACTCTACAAGACTATGTCTCTTCAACCAAACAAAAGTGAACTGGAACGGGAAGAACACAACAAGGAACCCATTATACAAATTTATTGGCAACTTTAGTTCAACACTTTTGTCCTTAAGCAAGGGTTTTATCAGAATATTTCAATCATATTGAATTCATTTGGAAAGAGATTGTATCTAGACAACTGTACTACACTTATCAAATCATCTTCCTGAAATGTCGGTGAATATCCTCAAGGTATACAAGCTTTGTGCAACAAATGCAGTAGGAAAGATTTATACTGTGGCAGAAAAGGGGTATAAGAGCAAGAGCAAGGATGAACCTCAGCCTGTCTGAGGGGTATAAGAGCAAGAGCAAGGATGAACCTCAGCCTGTCAGATGGGTATAAGAGCAAGAGCAAGGATGAACCTCAGCCTGTCTGAGGGGTATAAGAGCAAGAGCAAGGATGAACCTCAGCCTGTCAGAGGGGTATAAGAGCAAGAGCAAGGATGAACCTCAGCCTGTCAGAGGGGTATAAGAGCAAGAGCAAGGATGAACCTCAGCCTGTCTGAGAACTGTCACCGTAAGCTAAGCACCAGACCTCACCAGTTTAGATACTGCGCCAGTGATCTGCCAAAAAGATTTTCATAAAAAGTCCATGAATTGCTCATGATGTCTTTCAACAATTACCTCAGCCAGTGCAAGATGAGCTATGACACAAAGTAGCAAATAAGCTTCAACCTGAATATTACCATACTATATGAATCCATGATGGTAATTCCCTGGCTGGTAAGTGAAAAAACAACTGCAAAAGCAGAAAAATTGGAAGATCTTTCTAGAAGGAAAGGGCATGCCGGTCCTGTACAGATTTATTATGGCATACCTTAACCCCTTTAACTGAAAAATTCCTTCCTTTAGCAAAATATACTCCATCCTTTACTATAAAGAGGCTGAGTAATAGAAAGATAGTCGCTTATAACTATCACATCATGATGGAATGGGAAACAAATAAGTATCTACCTAAAATGAAGTATTGCTATATGACTCTATCAGAAGAGCTGGGGGTTGGGAAGTATTTCAGATGCAGCATAATGGAAATGAAATCCACTTAATACCATTGTCATCCTTACCAAATTTTAAAATTGACAGTATTTATCCCTGTCCATCTCTCTCTCTCTCTCTCTGGTCAGTGTTTTCCATGCTATAAAGAGGAAGTGTTGTTAATACAAATTAACCATTGGTGGGGAAAATAATTCTCAAATACACCTGAAAGTAGTCTACTCAGAATAAAAGAACAAAAACAAGTGCTGTAGAAAATATTATTACATTTCAGTGTTAAAAAGGCAAAACAGTTTAGCTATTTGTTTTAGACTATAGAAAAGATGACTGAGAGAGTACCAAACACCTGATTTTTCATTTGGATAGCAGTAATTCATGCTAGCTAAATTGCATGCTAACAGTGGAATCTATGAGATCGAATTTGAATTCTTGAATTTAAGTAACTCCATGTAGTGGTTTTGAGAGCAATGTGAATCAGTAATTAATATAATGCCTCAAACTCGGTATCAGTATGAAACACATTATGCACTTTCACCAGAATACCATGTAGAGGAGTGGGTGAATCTATAAGTTTTTTTAGTACATGGTGTAGAAAATATACCACATTATGTAATAAAAAATAGAATGCTAGTTTGGTTGTATCGTGCATAGTTTTAAAACTTAATTACAGAATTCTTGAACCCTTCATCTGACATCAATAAAGTAATTTAGAAAATGGCCTTTGAAGGTCCTCAAATCTGATTAAACTACAAAAAGTACTATGAGAATGATAATATGTGGTTTAAAAATGCAGACAATATGAACAAACCATGAGGGAAAACATTTTGTAACAGAATTTTATGTCTCATCACCATTATAAACTCATCACTACTGAAGTAACTCCCCACATTTAATTGACCTCAGTGATTTCTTTCTGAGTTCATCAGCATCAACAGTGCCACAAATTATTTCCTCAGCTGACTGCTATGGGTACCAAAGCCATTATGAGCATCTACCATTTAGGCAATGTTCCATACCTCTCAACTGTCCAGATTTTCGCAGAATGTCCAGATTTTTCCTCAAATTTCTGATCATTTCCTCATAAATTTTTGGTTTTCTGGTAAATGATTATCAAATCATTGAGAATAGAAGTCAGAAAATAATGACAGGCATTTGAGTTTCAGACTTCATACCCATTAGAAAATTCATGCTAATGGAACACCTGTTATTCTATCAACTTTCTAAGTTTATAATAGCAATATTTAAGAATTGGCCCTGTTTTGGGGCCTTTGAACCCACATTATTTATTGCTTTATCCAGATTTTTTGCTCTAAGAGGCTGAGAGGTATGGTTGCAGCTTATCCTGGTAGAGGCACTAGGTGGGTAGATAAGGCTGGTGTAGAGGACATCCGGGAAACAGATATGGTGGAACTGGTGGAAAAGGACTGTAGATATGTGCATTTGAGGTCGTCTATCAGAATAGCCACTACTAGTGCAAGTTGGGATATTGTGACCATCTTCTGTGACAGGTAACATGTCATTTTATGAGACTACAATGGATATGTTCATGCCTCTGACCACAGCCCAACAGTGCGATTTGAACTGCTGATTTCATCACTGGTTAACGTTCATATGGAGATGGTAATGCATGATATCTGGGACACCATAGATTGTCTGAGTCCAGTCATGACAACATCCCCATAATCCTGGTTTTGTTACTGGATATTTTGCACCATGCCAATAATCTCCAAGTTGACATACATAGCTGTGACTGTGCCTGGAGTATAACCCTGAACATCTGTAGATTGATGTCTGCAGCCCTCCATTTATCTGGGGCAGGTTGTAATGGTGGCTACCACCTTGAACCAGAGGTAGCTTATAGTACAGTTGGTATCTGCATGTCAGATACAATGTGTTGCTCTGCTGCCCCGTGCCCAGTGGTAGTGGTGACAGTGCTGATGGTCATAGCAGATCCACCTATTAGCAGAGATGTTGAATCACTATGATGTGAATTCTGTATGGCAGGAGATGTGAGGAGGTCAGAATGTCACTCTAAGCAATGTGTGTATGACAGTTCAGAAGAGAGAAAGAAAGTGATACTGTGTCCTATGGTTACCCTAGGCAATATATGCATGATATTAAATGTGATGTATTTAAAGTTAGTATAACATTAAAGACTCCTGTATGGAAAATGATTTAATTAATAATGAAGATAGTATGAATACTTCATTTGAAAGCTTCTACACTTGTGATTCTGATATTTCGCCTAATGCATATTGTAAGTTAGATACACATAAGGTTCAGGCGGTTAGTGATTTTTTTACCTCCTTTTTTGAATGAAGAAGTTGTTCACTGTTCCAATGTGCTGAATTTTGGGATAGAAGATGCTTTATTTGATTTTAATAGGAATAGTAGGAATAAATATCTTGTCAGTTATAATCTCACTGTTATAGAATGGAAAGCTCTTAAAAAGCTAAGTAAAATGAGTGAGATTGTTTCTAAACCCTCAGACAAGGGTAACAAGCTGGTCATTATGCAGTATGCCCATTATTTAGATATGTGTATGAAGCATTTAGAGGATAATGAAACATATGACAAGATTGAGTTGCCGATATATCAACAATTTTTAGTAGAATATAGTGAGTTATTACAAAAAGGCAATAGGCTGGGTTATTTTTCTGATGAAGACATCAAAAGGAAGTTTAAACAAGATGAATGCAAAATGGCCCACTTTTATTGTCTCCCTAAAATACATAAAAAATTAACTAATCCACCTTGAAGACCTATAGTTTCAGGTTGTGAATATTTTACTCACAAACTGGGTTTTTTGCACAGTTATTTAGCACCTGCAGTATTTGCTTTACCATCTTATATACATGATGTATTTGACTTCTTGGCCAAAATAAGTGATGTTAGATGGAATGAGAATATGTATTTTTTACTATTGATGTTAAAAGCTTATATACAAATCTAGCCATGATTTTGGCCTGGAAGCTTTAAGATTTTTCTTGGGTAGTTCACCAGTGACGGAATACATAGTTGAGCTGGTCTATTTTTGCCTAACTCATAATTTCTTTGAATTCAATAATAATCTGTACAGACAGAAAAAAGGTACAGCTATGGGACCTGCTTTTGCCCCCATGTATGCCAATTTATGTATGGGTCTTTTTGAAAGTGAATATATATATATATATATATATATATATATATATATATATATATATATATATCTACAGAAGTAATTTTTTTTGTGACCATGTTAAAAGATATTGTCGATACATTGATGATTTCATTTTCATAGCTGAAGGTGGTTCAGAAAAGGTAACTTATTTTGTTGAGACGTTACATAACAATAGATTTGGTTTACAATTTGATGGTCTTATGTTAGGTACAAGTATACCTTGTTTGGATGTGGTGGTGAATATTAAAAATGGTACTGAATTTTTTACTTCTGTACATAGGAAATTTGATAATGGCACCCAGTATGTTTATGGTGACAGTTGTCACCCTCCACATACTATTGCATCACTTCCATTTGATGAAATGCACAGGATCTCCAGACAATGCAATAATATTGGAGATTTTAGATGGGAACTTAAAACAACTGTTAGAATGTTTGGTAATAAAGGCTATAGGTATAGTTTATTAGAGAAAAGCTGGAATAAATTGTGTAATGCCTCAAATATGAGATATCGTAGCAAGGGTAGACATCTTTCATTGCCATTTAAATCTGGCAAAAAAAGTGACAATCATATGATTTACTTTGTCACAACTTATGGATGTTATAGTAATAAAATGATAGAGCAGGCAAAATATCATTGGAAGTATTTGTGCTCATTAAAAAATGTCTCTTCCTGGTTAAATGCCAATCTTGGTGTTGTATATAGAAGGGGAAAAGTATTTATATTTTTTTTTAGTTAAGGGCAAATTTTGCTTGCCATCTACTGATATACCTTGTAGTTTATATTCTACAGGTACTTTCTGTTGTAACAAATGTAAAGCTTGCAAATTTATAGTTCCAAGTTTTTCTAGTATTAATAATATTTATTTTCAAACTTGGAATAAATTTTCTTGCGATACTGTAGGTGTGATACATGCTCTTAAATGTCCCTGCAACTTATTTTACATTGGGGAAACAAAAAGGGCATTTAAAGTTAGATTGTTAGAACATGTAAGAGATATTTTTAATCAGAAAATTGAAAGTTCCATTGCAACTCATTTTCAACAGTTTCATAATAGTAATAATAAGGGTTTGCAAGGCACTATTTTGGAAAAAATAAATGTTTCATTATATGATATGAACAATCTTAAAAAAATGCTTCTGTTTAAAGAAGCATTATATATTTTGAAGTTTGACACTTTGTATCCGTATGGGTTAAATGAAGAGTTAAACTGGAGATTATTAATTTAAATTATTTAATTGTTTAATTGCTTTATTGTTACAATTGCCAGTATTTAAGCATATTTGTTTGAGATGTTTTTTTACTCCTTGAAGGCTTTTTTCAACCGAGACATCAGGGTAATAAATCTGTTTTGTACCTATTGGAATCTGTGGTCAGTTGTATTCTATCTTTTTGCTTTGATTTGTGGTGAAAATATATGCATGATAACCCAGGTGGGAGACAGGCAGTGTTACTGTGACCTCTCCTTTCTTTAGTTTTAATTTCTCCAGATGTTTTCAGTTTCTGATACTGTGACAAGAATGGACTTCATTCCTAAGTCAGGGTCCAAATAAAGTGTATGATTCTGTGTTGTTTTGGTCCAGTCAATCAAACCAAGGCTGGGTTATAAAACAGGAAAACCAAACTGATTTACACCTTGGACTTTATTCCTAAATGCCAAGGCAGTTTACTATAACAGCTGTAATCTTATGAAATATTTTTACTAAGCTCTGTTCTCATTTATTCATGTTTTATTGTCAACCCGTCACCCATTCATAAATATTTATTCATTCATATTGTTTTTTGGTGCTGCAGCCTTCCTGTTATAGATGTTGCTTTTACACATTTATCGGGACTAAATGTCATTCTTATATCATCTGAGACAATTTTAAACAATTGTAGTTGTGCTTTCAGATCCTATATAAAGTAGATGAGATAGCTTTGAACAAGGCTGGTTTCTGGAAGCTAAACTGTAACCATAGATTAGTCTATTAAGCAAGCAGCTTAATGGATTAAGAGCAAGGCAAAGCAGCAGTGATGACAAAGAATTACCCTTGAATATCTCCCCTTGAATTGTCATCCCTGACATAATTTGCTCTTTATCATGACTAAGCTGCAAAGTGATTTGTCATTGTTTCATAGTCACAGCAAAGTATTTGAAAAATGTAAGGTTTATCCTATATGTCTGTAAGCATTCCATAATCCATAAAGTTGAGATGCTGTTGAATGCATTTTTTAATTTATTCATGCCAAACACAGATTTTTTTCCCTTTTTACAGCTTTCAATTAATTTATATTTAACAATAGAGTTTTCTTTGTTGAATATGCCTTTTTTCTTCTATTTCCACGATCAAGTTTTTTCTAGGTGGCTATAAACTCTGTCTGCAATGCATCAATTCCAGTGTATAATTTATATATTGTTGGTAGGCAAGTTATTGGTGTACAGATCTTAAGATAGCTTGCAATGTCAATATGAAGGAAGGCCATGTTTTCCTGTTCTTAACAAGGTAGGTGTTTGCCAGCAGTTATTTACTGCATCTGGACCCAGAGTTTTCCATTCCGGACTTTTCTTAATTCTGTCTCCGTTTCTCTAGCTGCTACTTCTTCCAATTTAATATCCTCTGTATTAGAGCTCATTACTGTTTCTTTTAACTTTTCTGTTCATTCGGTATCTTTCTTATGTTTCGCAGGATCTTAATAAATGCTTCTCCAAAATATGCAAATTTATTTATTTATTAATTTGAGTGGTGTTTCTATTGCTTTCATTTTGTTTCTCAAGTCTCTTTTTGGGTCATCAGTGAATTTATTTAGATGCATTCTGCACCATCTGCTGCTCTTCCATCTGGAGATTCACTGGCCCATTTTGTTGTGGTATCGCATATTAGATGCATAGCTTCCAAGTTTTTTCTGCTTGTGCTGATATCCTTAGTTTATTATTGGAAATAGTATATGATATACCCTGATCTGCTTTGATACTGTGTGTTACATTTTTATCACATGTATCTTTCTAAGATTTTTTGATGATCTATTCCCTTTTCTGAAATTTTCTAACAGTGATCATTCTTGTCTTAGTTGTTTTGTAGTTTTCTTTTTTCATTACGTCCATGGTGGTTCTTCTTATTTCCTTCCTTTCTTTTGTTACTCTATATTTTTGGGTAGCACTTATCTGTTATTACTTTAGCTACATAATACAATATCCTATTTACTCCCAATTATTGTGTTTTTATCTGCCAACATTTTGGGTCTTACTTTCTGTAATCTCTTTCTTTCACCTATCTTAAATTTGTCTGTCCACCTAAATAAATCAAACAATTTTTCCTTAGATCACTTCCTTCTGTACTGAGAGCATCACCTTTGCTCTCTTTTCCTGTTCTTTCCCTTGCTGCAAAATTCTAACTGGACTTTTATGTTAGTCTCTGAATGAAGGTTCCAGAACATTGCCTGTGGCATATCTTCTTTAGATGCATCAAGCAGTATCTGCTGCTTCTCCATCTAGAGATTCATTGGCCCATCATGTTGCGATATAGCTAAACTTCTTTTCCTTCAGTTATATTCCACCTTAGTGTTCATATTTTTTTTTGTGAAGTTCATCATATCTGAATGTTTTTACCTGTATTTCTCTTCAAATATTTTTAGCACTGCTTTTTAATATTAATTTGGCTTTTCTTCTCTGCATAAATACACTACCATATCAGATCTCTTTTTCTTTCCCATGTCTGTGTTTATTTTTCATATCTTTCAATAACATGTGTTCTATTTCTTTTCCAGGCATTCCAGTGTTTCTTTAACTTAGGTAATGTTTTGTAATGATCTGGTGCATTAAGGATCTTAAATTATAATCTGTAGCTTTTAATAGCTTTTCTAGTGAAATTATTATTCTTTCCTGTAATTACTCTCTTACTCTTGCTCATACCTCTCAACTTCTTAGAGCAAGATATCTGGACAAAGCCATAAATAAAAAGTGTGACAAAGGCTCAAAAAGAGGGACAGTTTTTAACTATTGCTCTTACAAAGTTAGAAAGCTGACAGGATAACAGCTTTTGCATTAGCATAGATTTTCTTTTTTTTTTTTTTTAAACAAGTTTATTGTTTTTAACATACAAAATAAATATCATAACAATCTTATACAAGCAATTAAAATGTAAATAGTTATAACATTTAATAAAACAACCAAAATATTTACAAAGACATCCACTACAAATCAAATCAATTGATTAAACTGTAATGTCTTACTAAAGAAACTAAGATTTTTTTAACAGGTTTTGTAAAGTATCCCATATAGTATAGTAAGACGTTTTTCTAGTAGTTCTTGACTTTATTGTCATTAATTCCATATGACACACTTCTGTCATAACATTTTTAAATTCATTAAATGAAGGAGGAGTATCTGAAATCCAGTTTCTGGTTATTATTTTTCTAGCCACTGCTAGAATAGACCATAACAAGGGAAGTTTAACTTTTTTAACACTTTAGGAACAGGAGTGTTAAATAATATAAGTGATTTAGAGACAAATGAAATTATCTGTGAAAAGAGCCTGCAAAAAATCATTGATTAACATCCAATATTCCTTCAATTTTATACAGTCATAAAACATATGTGCCCAATCAGCATTTATTTCTACATTACATCTCTTACATAAGTTGTCTTTATTATTTATTTTATTCATCATTAAAGGTGTATAGAAAGATCTATGTAAAAATTTCCAAGTAAAAAGTCTCCAATTAATGGAAGAAGTAGTTTTATAAGCATATTCCAATATATATTGTTTATCTTGTTGTTTTGGTGATTCACCATTAATAGAAATAAAATAATTCCAATAAGTATCTGAACTGTAATGAGTTTCTTCTCTAATAATTTTATGTATGTGTGAGAGCTTACCTTTATCAGAAACCCTATGTTGTAAATTTAATATCAAGTAATCAATCAGAATTGGGACAGATTCTTTAACTGTTAAAGACATTAAATCAAGTTTATTAATAAGATGTTGTCTAAAAGTCTGAATTTCTAACCAACATGTTTCTCTCAAATCAAATTCTTGCTTTAAGAAGTCTAAATTGTTTACTTTATTGTCAGACAGCAACTGATACCAATACTTTAAATCATTCTCTGTGACTAAAAGAATTCTTTCAGAGGTGGTTGATAAAAGAATACCTTGTGTATACATTATAGGGAATAGGATAAAATTCCATTCCTTATACTTAGGATGCATAAATATAAAATCACGACATCTAATAATAATATTTAATGGGTAACTAGCTAGATATTTTGGTGTAATAGATGAAGTGCAAAATTCCTTCAATAACCATAACATGGGGTTATTTACAAAAGTATTTTTATGTATTAAGGAGATTTTCATGAAGTGAATACTAATTAGTTCCCAATAATCCTTCCATTTTGCAACATATGACTGATCTATTAACAAAGTAATAACTTTTATAATAGAAGAGATAGTATATAAATTAAAGTCTGGGAATGAAATGCCCCCTTGAGGCCAGCTATTAGTATGTTTCTTTAATGCAATCCTAGGTCTATTAGGTGCCCAGAAGAAATTTAACATTAGTGAATTCAATTTCTTAATAATTATTTTTGTAGGTGGGAGTATTATTGATTGTATTAAATATAATATCTTAGGGAATATTATCATTTTAATAATTGTGAGTCTCTCTTCCATGGTAAAAAACATATTGTTCCAACTATTGAAAAGATTTTGTATATTATGAAGGCAGTTACTATAATTATTATGTATAATAGATTTAATATCTTTAGTTAATATTATACCTAAGTAAGTTATCTGACCTGAGTTGGGTATATATTTGTGAAAATCATTAGTGAGGACATTTTTTCGTGTGTATATAGGTAATATTTTAGTTTTTTCTTCATTAAATATCAAACCAGAGATATTTTTAAAATCTGTCATTTTATCAAATAATGACTGCATAGAAGAGTTAGTTCCTGCTGATGTAATTAGAACATCATCTGCAATACGTTGAATTTTAGATATTGTATTTTCATCTATATCAAATCCTACTATATCAGTGCTGTTTCTAATCAAATTAGCCCAAGGCTCCATTATTAAAGTAAATAACAGTGGAGAGAGTGGACACCCTTGTTTTGTACCTTTTAATATGGGTATTTTTTGTGAGACATATGTTCCTATCTTAATGTAAGCCAATGCTCCTTTATATAGATGTTCAATTAGATTCACAAATGCATCAGAGAAATTTGTACACTTCAATAAGATAAACAAGTAGTCCCAACTTACTGAGTCAAATGCTGAACTTGTATCAAGACTAATAAGTGTTAAGTCTTTCTTTTTCCTGTTTGCATAATCAATTAACGTTAAAGTTCTTCTTATATTGTCAAAAGTATTTCTATTTATAATAAAGCCTGTCTGATCTATAGCTATTATACCTGGAATGATTGTCTTTAATCTGTCAGCAAAAATACTCATAAACATTTTATAGTCAACATTAAGTAATGAAATAGGTCTATATGAAGTGCATCTGGTTGGGTCTTTATTGGGTTTTAAAATTGGTGAAATAAATGTGTATTGCCAGGATGGTGGGGGGGGGGTGTTAACTCATTTTGAGCTTAAATAAAAACCCTATGTATTAATGAGTAAGTACTTTTAGGAAGAATTTTATAAATCTCTGGTATAATACCATCATTACCTGGTGCTTTGTTTGATTTAAGTTTGTTTATTTGTGTAATAACCTCTGTATATGAAATATCTTTATCTATTAATTTAGTCTGTTGTTTATTAAGTTTTTTGTTCATGTTTGTAGTTATAAATTTCTTTATTTTATCTTTAGAATCCATGTTAATGTTATTGTGATTAATTTTATGAAAGTGATTTCTAAATTCATCTAATATTTCTGGTAAACTAGAAACATTCTTCTTTTTCCCTGGAGAGAAAATTTCTTTGATATGATTTTGTTTATTCATCATTTTTGTTTTATTTTTAAGTCTATGTAAGTATTTGGGACTTATTGAGTAAGATAAAAACTTATATTTCTCTAATGTTATTTTGACTTTATGAGTTAAAATTTCTTTGTATTTCTCATTTAATTTATTTATTTCCTCAATGACTTTTTTGTCCATAATATTTTCTTTATTATTATGTTTATATGAGTCTAATTTGCTTTGAATATCTAGTAATTCTTTGTCCCAGGATTTCCTTTTGTTATTATACCATCTGATACTTTGTCCATACAAATATGATTTTAAAGCATCCCAAATGTAAACAATGGAGACATCAGGTGTAGTGTTTAAGTCTAAGAAATGTTGCACCTCTGTAAGTATATAATCTTTATAGTCCTTTAGTTGAGTTAAGTATGCTGGTATTCTTTTGATCTAGATATTATAAGTACTCTTTACCATGAATTCAAAGACAATTGAATTATGATCTGATATAGGACATGAAATGATTTTGGAATTAATTAAGTCTGTTACCATTTGGTTAGAAATAAAGACTCTATCTATTCTTGAATAAGTGTTATATCTGTTAGAAAAAAAAGTGTATGGTAATGATTTAGAATCAATCTGATTATTAATATCATTCAAATGATATAAATTAATAAAATCCTTTAAATGTTTTGCATTAGATGTAATTTTCCTCTTTCATGTAGTGGTAGTATCTTTTTCATGTAGGATACAATTTAAGTCACCTGCTAAAATAATATCTCCTATAGAAAATGATATAATCTTATTAAGATGGTGTTTCACTGTATTAGTGCCAATTCCTGGTATCCAATATACATTAATTAATGTATATACTTTCCCATTAATCTGTATTGTAACCATACAAAACATTCCTTTATCATCTTTATAAGACTTAATAGTTTTAGGTATGGGCATATTTTTGTTCCATAAGATAGCCACTCCTCTTTTTTTCTGTGTATGTTCTGAGCTAACCAAGACTGTATATTTATTGTGGCTAATTTATCTATATCCTTTTTCAGGAGATGTGTTTCTTGAAGGAATATTAAGTTGGCTCTGTGCAAATTAATATATCTCATTAAACTTGCCCTTTTACATGGGTTATTCAATCCATTAATGTTTAAAGAAATTCCTTTTAGAGATACCATTTAACTTCTATGAACATATAAAACATATAATCAGAATAATCATTAACAACATAAGTATTATTATGTCTCCTCCTTTAGGTGTTCCATTAATTATAGCTGTATTTAATGAAAATCTTATGGAGTTTTGTGTAAGTTTTACTTTTATTTGTAGTGACAATGAGTTTATAAAATGTGATGTGGATGTCAAAACTATATACATACAACAATAATCAGGTGAAAATAATGTTTGGATTAAACAGTGCACCCAGCCTGGAGTTGAAAACTCCAACTTCGAGTAGCAAATACCACTCAAGTTATCCCCCTATCCTAAGCAGCAGTACTTCAGCTGCCACCAAATTAATTCAATACTAACTATTATTAACTAAAGTTAACCTCATTTAACTTGATTATCTATTCTAACAAAGCTAAACAATTTTTATAACAGCTTCTTATAAACATATAAAACATTTAAAAACAACTAATATTGCTATGTACATCTATTCTGTATAATACACTCATAATCAAAATAGCATTCTAACAACCTTGATAAAGAGAGCAAAGAGGAGAGAGAGAGAGAGAGAGAGAGAGAGAGAAAAGGGGGAACATCTATATGGTAGTTTAATAAAAGTTTGTAAGAATAAGTTCTTATTATATGTTTATGTACATTTGAATTCAATAACATATATTATCTTAGGCTATTATGGTTCAGACATTACTTATATTAGGGTATTCCCACTTTCTGCCATAGTAATACAGTTAAAAGCTCTTAAAACTTTAAGTTACTTGCACCAAAAGCTTCCTTCTCATATTTATTATTGCCAATTAAATAAATAAATATTTATTCTCATACATGAGTTAAAAGAACATACTGCACAGCAATGTTGATTCCTAGTTGTACATAAATCATTGTGATGAAAGCCGTCTCTTTTTTATATATCTGAACTGCAGCTTTAAAATATGTCACATGACAATTTCTTCTAAAATATAATCACAATGATACATGTACTTGTCTGTTAGTCAAGGCAAATGATTTATAACATTACATATGTTTAAATCATAAGCATGTATATACATTAAAATGCTGCAGCCATATAAGCTTTCAAAAACAAGTGTACATGTGTTTTACCTTCTGTCTTCTAAAATATCTCATTAGTTTACTATGTCATATTAAGTCATTTTAAAATCATTTTAACTTTTATATTTTATAAATTACATCTTAAATAAGTAAGTTATTATAAAGAAAAACTCACATTTAGGTGTCATAAAGTTCGTTTTTCATCACAAAGTCACATTTACAGCAGTTCTACTTCCTGAAACAGTTTACTTCTTGGATCTGCGATGTGTCAGTGTGAAATCAGGGGTCAAAGTTCAAAATGACTGCTTTCAGCTTCTCTGCGTGTATTCTGAGAGTTGAAGCTTTTAAAACGACTCGAGGACACTATTCACGAGGAAACCCACATCCCAGATTGTCTCCCATAACATTCTGGCGGGAATTTTAGTAAAAGCAAGTGACTGACATTCATTTTATAATACAAATGAATCTAAACAGTGCAAAACCTTCTCGAAGCATTTTACAAGTCATTACAGTCTCTATGACAGTGAAACCAAGCCTACAGTTGTTTAACATAAACACAACTTATTTTTATATGCCCCATTTCATTTTCTCATACAGATCTTATTACATACACATATCAGTATTATCAGAAGCATATAATTATATAGATAAGAGAGAGAGAGAGAAGAAGAAGAAGAAAAAAAAAGAAAGAAAAGAAGAAGAGAAAGAAGAAAAAAAAAGGGACCTACAAAGAGTATCTACAAAGATATATTACTTGTTGTTTGTTTTTACAAAGATATATTACTTGCTGTTTGTTTTAATAAAGTGGAACATGAGACATATTACTGTCAACTACTTTAGTTCTCGTTAACTGCAATTATATCATGACAAATTATTTGAAATCATGTAGTAAGTAATTAAGTCATGGTATAATATATAACAACAGTATTTAAACAGTATAAATAATTTTAAAAAACTAATAAATTATTTTTCCCCTTATTTCATATTTTCCATCAAGCCTCTCTCCCTGCCTTCCCCCACCCCTCACTGAATGTATAGTTTAAAGAGAATGCCATTATTTAAATCAAGAAGAGAAAGGAAATGTATCAAATTACTAACCTTAGGTCTCTTTATCACAAAGAGAAACAAGTTGATTCAAAACAGGTTATTTGTTCCTCAGAAAGATTGATTATTTATAAAACAAAATCAGTTCTTTGCACACAAAAAAGTAACTTTGAATAAATCCTTAAGATATTTGTGGCTTTGTTGAAAAAGTAGTAACTGTAATTAAAAAGTTCAAAAAAATATAGAACATGTCATTTGTTTTTTAATCTTTTTTGCTTCTCTGAAGTCTTCCAAGAAGTTCCTGTTGCCAACCTCTTTAACGAAGGGCTAGCCCATTCCATATCTTCTATTTTATCTAATATTTTATTTTTTTTAATATACAGCAAAGCAGAGTCCAAGTCTTCAAAAATTCTAGGGCCATCTGGTAAAAAGATTTTTAGTTTGGCAGGAAATAAAAGATGAGTTTTGAACTGTGCTTTCTTAAGCTCTCTTATTAATGGCAAAAAATCTTTTCTTTTTGTTATTACCAAGGAAGAATAGTCATTGTCAAAACGCACAGTTGCCTCATTAATTTTTATAGGAGCTTTAGCCCATGCAGCCTTTAATACCATCTCCTTGTCATAAGATGATAAAAATCTTACAATAACTGATCTGGGGTACTTTTTATTTGTATTAGAATTAGATAAGGACCTATGGGCTCTTTCAATACCAAAAGAAAATGCTTCTGACAGATCTAAAGTTTTGGGAAGCCAAGTATTTAAAAAGGAAGTAATGTTGTTACCTTCTATATTTTCTGGCAGTCCAAAAATCCTTATATTATTGCATCTGGATCTGTTTTCAAGGTCATCTATTTTGGATTGAAGGTGTGTATTCTGTTTCAACAAAAATTCAGTGTTAATTTCTTCTTCCTGAATTCTGTTGTCCATATCATTAAGAGTCTCTTCTATACCTGTAATCTGGGCTTTCTGATGTTGTAAGTCTTGATGTAACAAATCCATTTGTTTTGTGTTTTTTTTCTATAAAGTTATCAATTTTAACATCCAATCTGTCCATTTTAGTTGTTAGTTGCTGAATAGTTAATAGTAAAAACTGAAGCTCTTTCTTGATGCTGGAATCCTGACTGTTAGCCTTACTGGAACTCATTCTGAACAGAGGTGATGAAAGAGAAATTTCCAAGAAGATTTCTGACAGGAAAATTATTTAAATTTTCTTTCATTTTTAGATATTATTCAAGATACTAGTATTCCAAACATTTTTAGAAAGAAAATTATTACATTAGTTGAATTTTAAAGTAATTATTTCCTGTCAGTGTAGTAATGTTGGCGGAGCTGAAGAAATCTGCTGCTATCCTGTGTTCATCCTTGGCCACGCCCCCCAGCATAGATTTTCTGAAGGATATGAAGTCTGAAATGCAAATATCTGTCATTATTTTCTAACTTCAATCTTTAATGATTTACTGCTAATTTGCCAGAAAAACACAATTTTATGAAAAACAGACCAAAAATATGAGGCCAAAATCTAGACATTCCACAAAAATCTGTACAGTTGAGAGGTATGGTCTTACTATATATCCTCTGTCTGGAAATATATATTTTTTGTAATAATAACAGTTGACTTTATTGTTTCTAATGCCTGTTACATGGTCTATTAGTTTATTTGTTTTTTGCAGGTTACTTCCTTCTGCCACAGGGGTGTCACCCTCAGCCTGAGCTTGGCCAAGCCCTGCGATTGAAATGCTTCCATATTCTGAGGATTCTTCGTTGCGTTTTTTTCTAGTCATGGCACCAGTGCATATCCTGGGATCTATATACCATGTCTTTTTTTTTTTTTTTTTTTTTTGCCTTCCAACATGGTACATAAAATACAGTCTAATTAGTGTCATCTTGGTGAGATTTTAGATTTTATAAAAACAGAGTCTATCATGTGAAGGTACTCACCAAGAGATGAGGATGAGATCATTTCCAGGAATACTATTCTTGTTGACTCCATCTTTCTCCATTTGGAAGCCTATGGTTTCTCCCTTTCTTTCTTTTAATTTCTCCATATTATTTGGGTCTCGAATGTGCCTTCTGTGGAAGGTTGGGCACCGGGCTGGCAACTCGACACCATAAAACTCTACTGCCAATCATGAGTGGACAGGTGATCCACTGTGGTGACCCCTAACCGGGAAAAGCCGAAAGAGGAAGAAGAAGATTTGGGTTTCTAATACCATGATGGGAATGGACCCCATTCCTAAGTCAAAGTATGATTAAAGTTCATTAAATTATTATTGTTTCAATCTTTGATGTCAGTCAGAAGAGCTCTTCGCAGCACCCACAGTGTGCCCAGCAAAGACTCCTTCTGCAATTCATATGGAGTTACATGTATTGGTAAAATATCTAAAGACAATTGTAAATTCTTTTTTATAAGACCTATTGCTCCTACTAGTATTGGAACTGTCTGGGTATCTTTCTTCCACATTGCTCTCATTTCTGCCTGCAAATCTTGATATTTTATGACTTTGTGTCTCTCTGTACACAAGATACTGTAGTCATGGGGTGTAGTGATTTCAATGATCAATTCTACTTTTGTCTTCTTTTCATGGATCCCTATATCTGGTTTTCTCGCATCTGTCTTTTGAACTGTTGGTAATGGGTGATTCTATGTGATGTAGACTTCATCATTTTCAATGTTGCTTTGTGGCTCATGTTTCCAGTTTTTTTCAGCTACTTCAATATTATAATGTTTGCACAATCTCCAGTGCAACATTCTTGCCACATTATTATGCCTTTCAGTATACAGTCCTTCTGCCATTAGTATGCCAGAACCAATAATAAGGTGTGCAACTGTTTCAAATTCTGTATTACAAAACCTACACTTGCTTGTTTCTCCCACATGTTCAATGGACTTTGTAAACCAAAGTGTACGTAGGTCACTATCTTGGGCTGCCAATATTAACATTTCATCTTTTGGTTTGAATTCACCTCTCGTTAACCATTCCTGCATTCGATCCTGATCAACATGAAGTTCTTCCAGGAGTTTTCTATACTTACAACTATATTTATGTATTTTCCACATTTCTTGCCTTCTCATCTGATCTTTCACATTATATTCTTTCTTTTGTTTTTTAGCACATTCAGTTGCTGCCTTATTTTTATCTACTTCTGGTTTGATTTACATTCCCGCTTGATGTCAATATGCTTCTGCTAGACTTAGGGAAGTTGTCTTAAATTTATTCTCCTCATGTTTCAAAACTTTCACTATGTTTGGGCCTTGTGAAGTCATTAGATATATATGCAGTCCCACAATTGCAGACCTATACATGTAATCAATTTCAAAGAGGCCCATAACTCCTTCAGAATGGGGTATATATAATCTTGGTATGCACTGATTTTTTATAAATTATTTGATGAGCATGAAGCATCCTTCTTGTTTTCCTGTCTAATCTATCCAACAGCATTTGGGGCCAGTCAATCACTCCAAAACTGTAAGTTAAGAAAGGAAAAGCAAATTAGTTTATAGCTTGAATTTTGTTCCTAGATGTCAATGTTGTTTTCAGGATTAATTTAAGTCTTCTAAAATATACCTTACTAAGTTTTATTGACATTTGTTCATGTTTTATTGTTGATCCTTCATCAATTCCCAAATATTTATACACTCCCTCTTGCTCAAGTTCTTTTATATCACATTCATGTCCCAAACTGATGTTTTCTTGGTGCTGCAGCTTTCCTGCTTTAAAGGTTGCTTTTGCACATTTATCAAGGCCAAATGACATTCTTATATCATCTGAAAAAGTTTTGACTACTTGCAGTTGTGCTTTCAGTTCCTCATCTGATGAGCTATACAGTTTTAAATCATCGACAAAGAGAAGATGAGAATCTTACACTTTGTTGCTTTCTGGGAGCCAAATTATAGCCATGACCTAATTTGTTAAGCAGACAGCTTAATGGGTTAAGGGCAAGGCAAAAGAGAAATGGTGACAGAGAGTCATCCTGGACTATCCCCTTTGGATTTTTATCCCTGGAATAATAATTTGTCCTTTATCATGGCTTAACTGCAAAGTGGTTTGCCACATAGTCGTTGTGATGTAATTTATCAGTGTAGGTGTATCTTATACATTTTTAAGCACTCTTTTATCCATGAATATGGGATCCTGTCAAATGCTTTTTTGTAGTCAATTCATGCCATACTTAGATTCTTCCTGTTTTTACAGTTGTTCACTATGACTTTATTTAACAACAAATGATCCTTTTGTTCCATATGACTTTCTTTTTTGCCCTTTTGTTCTATTGCTATAATTGAGTTTTCTTCTAAATGACTATAAACTCTGTCAGTATCAATTCCAGTGTGTAATTTATATGTCATCAGAAGGCAAGTTATGGGTCTACAATTTTTATGGTGGCATGCAGGTTCACACTTAGGATCATAGGAGTGTACTCGGGTAATGGCTCTGAGGAGAAACCTCAATCAGCACCTGTCACCCCTGTCAATGAGGGACACAGGTGGAACCCCTGGGACAAATTTGTGGTTGCCCATCCACTCATCAAGGTTGTGCTTGAAGAGGGTCAGTGACATACGCTGGTTGATGCGTATGGTGAGTCTATTCCAGAGATGGGGCAGCCTCTGGGAGACAAACTTGTCTCTCCAGCAGGTTTTGTTAATGTCACATATTAGATTTAAGCCTTTCAATTGGGTACTACACTAGGAGTTAGACTTACAGACATGGAGCATCTCTAGTAGAGCAGGGTCTGAGATTGCCTTGTAGGCGAGACACAGATCACTTCTGAGCAATCTGTACAATACAGAGTAAAGTGATAGTGATTTGAGCCTGTCCACATAGGACAGGTGTTGGAAGCCATGTATTCTCTTTGTGAGGTATTTCTGTGGCCATTCCAGTTGGAGCAGGTGTTTGGAGAGGTACATATCAAACAGGGCATTGTACTCGATTATTGGCCTAATGAGGGAGGAGTACAGAGAGGTATTAATCTCCTTTTTTCTAGATGCAATCCCTTTACTTATGAGATAAACCAAGTAAAAGGCTTTTCTGACCACTACCGCTACATGATGGCCAAATGTCAGATTGTTGTCAACTTGTGTACCCAGGTGTCTCACCACAGGTTGTGTGCTTAGGGGGTTGCCGTTAATGTGGTAATCAGTAGGTGCCGTGTTTTTGCCGAATGGTATAATATATTTGTTTGCATTTAACTTAAGGCTATGACTTTGGCACCAGTCATTTGTTGCTGTGAGACCCTCATGAAGTATGTTAACATACTTTTGTATTCTCTAAACTTGTTATAACTGTTGGAGCTTTTCTCCCCGGGCCTCCACTGAAAATGGACATATATCCAGCTGGACTAGCCGGGTCAACAAATGTAAAATAAAAATAAAATAAAAATAAAATAAATAAAACCATTTGAGGAGTCAATGACAGCATCCAACTTACAGTCATCTGCAAACTTGGTCAGCCACAAGCCTTTTGTCTTTGCCTGGACCTCTGAGAAGTAGATGCCAAACAATAGGGGTCCCAGGACAATGATAAGTCTGCTTTCAGAGGTGGTGGTACCTATTTTGACCTTGTGGGTCCTACCAGTGAGCCAGTTGGCCACCCACCTGATGAGATAGGGATTTACACCAAGTTGTCTTTGCTTTTCAATGATGCCTGAGTGGGAGAATGTGTCAAAGGCTTTGACCAAGTCAAGGTAAGCCATTACTGACTTTCCCTCATCCAATGCCTTGATGATAGTCTCAAAAAGTCAACCAGGTTCAACAGGCAAGATCTGCCCTTGATGAATTTGAACTGGAATGGGTCAAGTGCTTGGAGATTACCTATGTCTTTGTTTATGAGGTCCATAATAATATACTCCATGGCCTTACAGATCAAACTTGTCAAGCTAATAGGGTGATACTTTCTAGGGTCAGCAGTGGCACCAGCTTTGTGCAAAGGGATGACAATGGCAGTTCCCCACACTGCTGGAATGAAGCCAGCACTTAGCCTATGGTTGAATAGGGTGCTCAATGGCGAAGCTAGTTCCTGCTGGAGATGTTGCAGAATACAGCCTGGGATACTATCAGGTCCCATGGAAGCTGTGTTCTTTGCCTTGGATAGGGCCTTTAACACTTGATCTATGGAGATGTGAGGTGCGGGGCAAGTATCAAGGATGTCGTATGGGCCTTTGGGGGGGACATAGGGATTAAGTTTGTGCCAAACCTGTTTGCTAGCCAGGGGTGGCTCGTGCTATTGGACTGCAGGACTGCAGCCCTCCCAGCTGTAAAAAAAGAAAAATAAACAAAAGAGAAAATAAAATAAAATAACAAAAAGAGGATAATAAAATAAAAGCAACCGCGAGTCCCGGAACATCGCGCATGCGCACTTGCGGCATTTCCTGATATTTGGACTGCTGGTGAATCAGTCTGGAGCATGCGCACAGAATCCAGACTGTCTCCACCAGCAGTCTGGATTATGAAGACAACATGCAAGTCCAGATTTTCCCAGCACTCTATGCAGTTAGAACTGCATAGACTGGAAGGGGATCAGACTGCAATGTCAGCAGGCAGGCTAGTGGTCTTGTAGGAAGGATAGGATGAGCCTCACGGTGCTCTCGCGGGAAGGGCTTGCCTACTGTAGGAATGGATTTAACAACTCGGCGCGTGGACGATTGAGTTTTCTGCTTTTATGGGGACGATGGAGTTTGCTGCTTTTATATGGACTTTGCTTTGCTCAGGTAAGATGTGTGTTTTGTTTTAGCCCAGGATGTCAGTGAAACTACCACTTGAGTTTGTATTAGCTTGCATGCAATGGAATTTTAGGTTAATCAGTCAGTCCAGAGCTGTGACAGGTTTCCTTGTTTCCATCCTTCAGTTTATTTGTTTACTAACTAACTTTTTGGGAACCAGATAGGTGGGCTGGTTCGTAGACTCTTCACATGCAACCTGGGTTCAGAGGCTGTAAACAGTGCAAGTATATTTTCTACTCTTCACGTATAATAGAGTGTTAGGTTTACATAGTTGCAAAACTTTTGAAAGTTTATAAACAGTTATTCTACATCTTTTTGTGAAATTAATGGTATATAATATTTGTACATTTTTAATAAGGTAGCAGATTTACATTAGGTTTTATTTCCTTTCTTTCTGAAATGTTAAGATACGCTGCTTTGTTCTCTGCCTGAGCAGTGATGGTGTTATGACATCTTGCAGCAGGAACCCATTGTGATGATAATAGCATATCCTTTGTTAATAATCTGTCTGAAGCTTTGTAAGCACCCATTTCCTATCCCCTTTCTTATAGTTTTATATTTTTATTTATATTTATATTTATCATACATTGTCTGTGTTACGACTGTTTTTTAAATATGTATTACTGTGTTGTATGTTTATTATAAGATTTAGTCTTATTTTGTATTGCAAAGCATTTCTTGTAAAGAATTTGAGTTTTTTTACATTTCTTTTTCGGTCTCTTCTTCATCTCAGCAAAAAAGAGTTGAAAGGGCTCAAACTGCATTTTAAAATATAACATTCACAGAAGGGCAGCACAGTGTCAGTGGTTAGTTGTTGCCTTACAGTACTTGGTTTTCCAGGTTGTTTCATGGCTGGGATGCCTTACCTGTGTAGTCTGCATATCCTCTGTGTCCCCACAGATTCTCTCTCACATCCCAAAGACATGCCACAAGTGAATTGGCATTCTCAAGTTTGCCTCTTGGTAATGTGTGCATGAATTGACTGCTACCCTGTTCAAGGATAAATCCTCTGCCATGCACCCAGTGAGTACCTGAACCTAGAATTAAATTATTTGAGAATGAGCAAGTGAAAGAAGTAACATTCTCAGCACAACTGCTTGCTCTGAGAAATCTATCAAGCTGGTGATGGGAATGATTGTTTTGACTTTGGATGGTGAGTGAGATTTCAGGCAGTGTCGACAAGTTGATCTGTATCACCTGTTGGTGTAAGACAGGCAGGATTTAGCCCAAGTCATAACATTTTCTCAGGCTACCTCAGCTTCTCCCTATTATCCACATTCCTTGATGTGTGTGTCTGTGTGCCCCAGTTGCAGTGGCTAGATACAACATAGTAACCTGGTGGCAGTTAGAGAGCAGGCTTGAACCCTGTACCGTGAGAGCAGGTAACAAGAGCCTGAATTCTCTACCCACCACAATTTATGAAATTTTTTGCAGATTTTTGCTCCATATTTTGTTCTGTTCTGTTCCTCATAATATCTGTGGTTTCTAAATTTTTGAATACTTGGATATTTGATGGTGCAGTGGCAGCATTGTTGCCTCACAGCTACAGGTTCCTGGGCTTGGTTCTTGGCTGGGGTGCCTTCTGTGTGGGGTCTGCATCTTCTCCCTGTGTTTGTGTGGGTTTGCTCTCATGTCCTCCCATGTTACAAAGACATGTGTCTGCAATATTTCTCTCTGGGCCTCTGCTGAAAATTGTTTTTGCTCCATCAGACTTTCCTGGTTAACACGTTAAATAAATAAAATTGACAAGCATTTGAATTTCAGACTTCATATTCCTCAGAAAATACATAGTAACACAAAACATTTTATTCTAGCAATTTTCTATGTTTATAAGATGAATATTTGAAATTTGTCCCTATTTTTGGAACTGTATTCTCCCATTATTGGCTTCTTCCAGGTTTTTTGTGCTAAGGTTGACAGCTATGGCAAGAACTGAATTCATTGAATATGTTTGAGGGCTGTATTCCCCCATTACTGGGTTTGTCCAGGTGTTTTGTGCTAAGAGGTTGACAACTATGGTGAGAACTGAATTCACTAAATGATAGCCATTTAAGTTTCAGTCTTCCTCTCTTTTACAAAGCAGCTGATTTGGCATAGTGGTATGTTGCACTGACTGTTTTGCACAGGAACCTGTACGTAAGACTGGGCAGTAAAATGTATGGTGGTAACACATCATTTTATTCTAGAAACCTTCCAAGATTATACCAACAATGTTTAACGTGTCCCTGGTTTTTGGGCTTTTGAAACCCCCAAATAAATGTTGGCTTTTTCCAGATTTCTTGTGCTGTGAAGTTGAGATGCAGTTGAATATTGAGTAGATTTTACAAGGAGCTGAGAGCTGCAGGAGAAGAGAAGTTTAGCATTGCTTATGCTAAGTTGGCTTGCATTGTTAATAGCACAACAGGTTGTGTACTTGCTTTTGATGCAGAAGTCTTTGGGTTCTACTCCCACAAGGGGTGGATGCTGTCATACTAAAAATGTCCTTTTTGGCGAAGATACTAACTATGAACCTGCTATTAGTTTGCCATCCATTTCCTATTACAATATTACTAGCTGTAAAATACAAAATAAAACTTTCAAGTGAAATCCAAATCATCGTAGAAGTAAAGCAGTATGCAAATTGCAGTGTTTATGGTAAAAGGGGAGAAATAGCCAAGTAATGGGACACTGGAATGGCTGCAGGGGGTCGCTCCATTACACCATGATTTTGTGAGGGGGAAAGATGGCAAACTCAGACAGCCCCGGCTCAACTGAACTATACCTCTCAACTGTCCAGATTTTCACAGAATGAATAGATTTTTGCTTCTTCTTTTTGGTTTGTTCCTCATAATATTTGTGGTTTTCTGGCAAATCATTTAGGAATTAAGTCACTAAATAATGACAGACATTGAGTTTCAGACTTCATAACCTTCAGAAAAATGCATGCTAAAGCAAGACTTGTTCTATCAACTAAGTTTACACAAGATCAATTTTTAGTAATGTTTGTATGTTCCCCCAATATATTTGGCCTTGTTCAGATTTCCTGTGTTAACAGGTTGAGAGGTACGTGCAAATTGCTTTATAGAATTGGGCATATCCAAACCTCTCAACTGTCCCTCATTTTGGCTCAAAATGTTGCTCTCCCTCTAATCCCTCTGCAAAATGTCAATTTTGGAAGAAAATATGATAATCAGAGTTATAGATTACTTTTATTTCAGAAATGCATGTAGATTTGTTTATTTTGTCAGCTGCTCAAGATAACAGTGCTAATATTAAAAAGTGTCCCTTCTTTGACAGGTTCCCAGCTGTATTGTGTGGCTATTTTATATGTTTGCATCACATTTTTGATCCATTTTTCATAAAATTGTGGTTTTCTGGCAAATTAGTGGCAAATTGATAAAAGATTGAAGTAATAAAATAATGACAGACGTTTCAATGTCAGATTTCATACCCTTCAGAAAATTCATACTAATGCAAGACCTACTATTCTGTTAAAAAGTTTATTAGAACAATATTTAAATATTGTCCTTAGTTTTGGGCCTGACTTTGTCCAGATTTCTTGCTCTGTTGTTGAGAGGTATGACAAATGTGTTAGGGCCTTTGCAGTCAGCCAGAGACATTTCAAATTGTGACATACTTGTTACACCCCACTCCCCTATGTAGTGACTCTGGATGTGTCCAAGCAAGGCAAGGAGCAGTTATGCAGTGTAAGTGTGCAGAGTACCCCCCCATCCAAGGTAGACAAGTACTACATTGGCTTTTCATCTGTCTTGCTTGATTTTGCAGAATGTTCTGGTTTTCTGTCATATTTTTATACTATTGATTATGCTTCTTATTATTCAGAAAGTGTCTGTTGCTCTATGTTTAAGTAGCAATGATTTCATGACCATCAGGTAAGCTTGTCTGAGATTGTAAGATGCAAGTAAGCTTACTTTTAAAGAATTACCAACACTGAAAGCCTTTTTGTTGTTGCCACGCAGAGAATATTTGCAAAACTAGATAATGTATAAGCCTTGGGTATTGAAATGCATATGACATTATTTGTAATAAAGGACAGGATTACAGTATTTTCAGAAGCTCATTATCTTTGTTGGAGTCTTGCAGTCATATTTGCAGGCTTTACCCATAAACTAAACAGAATGCCAATCTATCATGTGTGGTCCATAACCTGTGCAGTAATCCTTTAAGCAATTTATCTTGAGCTTGTTTCTTGCTTGCTGTTCATTTTTTACTTTTATCATGTTTTCCCAATGAAACAAGTAGACAGTTGTCAGGCAGCAGGTCTTTTTTGGATAAAAAAACATTTTTACAAGTGGGGGGTATCATTTCTACTTTCAGCATGTTACTTGGTACTTTTTATAAAACTGAATATAAATTATAATTAGAACTGCAGTGCAAGGAGGAATGTTTTGAGATAAGTGCTGCTTGTTTTTCTTGTACTTGATTTTGACTGGCATTCCAGTAATGTATTTAAAAAGTAATTTATTTTTTTCATGCCTCACAACCTTTTTGTTTCCATCTAGATATTAAGTAAGCTGTCATGCAGTCAATGCATTGACATATTTTTTTCTTCTACACTTCATTTTGTCTTGATTGGACTCTCATAATGATGGTTTGGCACCCAGGGCAGCATATTTAATTAAAGTGCCAGTTTTTGTGGTTTTGAGCATAGCCCCTCCCTTTTTAGTTGGCCCCACCTCTTCCCATTGGCCCCACCCATTCAGCTGTCTCCTGCAGCCCCCCTTCAATTTGAAGTCACCAGCCGCCAGTGCTGCTAGCAGGTTGGCTAAGTCAACTGGATCAGTGTAAGTGATACCGTTAAGAACTAATTTGGAGCAAACCTGGGCTTTGCCACGGAGGTTTCTGATATATCTGAACAAGGCTTTGTGGTTAGCCTTTGTTTCAGAGGCTAGTTTTGATTCATAATTGGCTTTGGAGATTTTCACTAGTGATCTAATCTGGTTGCTGAGGCTAAAGAGGGAGTTCTCCAACTGGGAATTTGTGCCTTTTTACCCTTGGACAACAGTTTCTTCATTTTGTTGTAATGCCTGTTGATAAAGGATATCCACCACATAGAATTGTGTTTCCTTGAGGAGCAGGTTTTAGTTCTATTGGGTATGGCTGAGTCCATGCAGTTGTACAGGTGCATGTATACTGCACTGGCATACTGTTCAGCATATTTGTCTGCATCCTCTGAGAGGGACGGTGGTGTGAAGCTACTGATACCCTCCCTTAGCAGGTTGTAGTCAGTTTTTGAGAGTTTTTTTAGCCTGGTTATGGCTGGGGGGGGGGGGTTGGTTGGGATAGACACTTTGAATGAGCCAGACTGATGGTCTGACCTCACTAGGGAAGAACTTACTATGGAGGTGGTGCAGCAGTCACCCATGTTGGTGAAAACCAACTCTAGAATGATATATCCCCTTGTGGGGGATGAGACAAGCTGGTCAAGTGCATTAGAACTGATGAAGTCAATGAATCATTAGGGGAGTGCATTAGAGCAGGAACAGTTCACTCAGTTTATGGTGGGGTAGTTGAAGTCACCAAGGATCAGGGTATTAGGGGGTACCTTGATGCATTCAAGTAGGTCCAGGTAGGAGGAGGGTCTATAGCTGGCTATAACTTGGATGGGTGTCTTGCCAATTGCACCTGGAGAAGTTCTAGTGCATCATACTGACAAACCAGTATGGAGGTGTGCTTGCCTTTAATGAAAACAGAAACTCCACCACCCTTAGTCTTCCTGATTTCATTTTGAGGTCAGAATGTGTGGAATGAGGTATAGCCTGGTAAGGCAGGGGTGAGCTCTGCAGCCTTGAACCAAGTTTCCATGACTGTACAGATGTCAGCATCTTCCAGTCCTAGGAGAGCCTCCAGTAAGTGCATTTTCAGGTTAAGGCTCCTAGCATTAAGCAGAATGACTTTCACTTTGCTTTTTGACAGATCTTTTATGTTGGAAGAATTGTCTTTGGGACATTGATTATAAAAGACACAATTGGGGAGGCAAGAGCCTTGGCCAGAATCCTGAATCCCAGGGGTGGCAAGTGGAGGCCATCTGTGGCAAAATATCAAAGCCTGTCAACCATGTCATCCCAGGCAGACAGATACTGGATCCCCTTAGAATGACACCAGAAACTTTCCCACTTTCTGAAATTTAAGAAAGTTCAGTTACAGATTTGCTGTTCTGAACTGTTTGTAAGTTTCTTGGAGGCCAGTGCTTGCTTGGACTAAAGGGAAGTCTCTGTGTTCACCAGTGGCAGTAGTTAACACTGAACAGCCTGCCTGTCCCTGTAGGAGTGGTTACTGCCTATAAGCTGTAGTTTTATTGGCCATTTTGGGTCAATTCTAAACTCCTTGATCTCTATCTCTTAAAACTCTTCTGCCTCATGGTTTTGGTGTTTTTCCAGGCTTGTTAGTTGTTGCTGAATCACCTACCAAGGGGAGAAAACACTGAGAGGAGAAAGGAGCCACTTTTGAGATTTTAAGTATTTTCTTCTGATTTTTTTGTTAAAAATTACTGCTTTACCACCTACTTTTTGGCAATTCCAGCTTGCTAAAGTTTATATCTGTATTAGAAACAGTATTTAGAACACATCTAGAGCCTGTTTCCTGCATTTCCTGTGTTGCACTTAATTTAAAATTGTTTTTTTCTCTTAAAACTGCGTTTTACCTGACTTTGGTCTAGCACTCGAGTGTGGGGTCATTTATTGCACTGTAGTAATTATTTTGCTACTTGTGTATCTCTATTACCTTTAAACTAAAACAAAAAAGAAAAAAAAACAAAAAATCTGGCTTTTTTCCCACTTTCTGAAATTTAAGAAAGTTCAGTTACAGATTTGCTGTTCTGAACTGTTTGTAAGTTTCTTGGAGGCCAGTGCTTGCTTGGACTAAAGGGAAGTCTCTGCGTTCACCAGTGGCAGTGGTTAACAGTGAACAGCCTGCCTGTCCCTGTAGGAATGGTTAATGCCTTGAAGCTGTAGTTTTATTGGCCATTTTGGGTCAATTCTAAACTCCTTGATCTCTATCTCTTAAAACCCTGCTGCCTTGTGGTTTTGGCATCTTTCCAGGCTTGTTAGTTGTTGCTGAAGCACCTACCATGGGGAGAAAATGCTGAGAGGAGAAAGGAGCCACTTTTGAGATTTTAAGTATTTTCTTCTGCTTTTTTGTTAAGAATTACTGCTTTGCCGCCTATTTTACGGTGTTTTCCAGCTTGCTAAAATTTATATCTGTATTAGAAACAATATTTAGAACACATCTAGAGCCTGTTTACTGCATTTCCTGTGTTGCACTTAATTTAAAATCGTTTTTTTCTCTTAAAACTGTATTTTACCTGACTTTGACCTAGCACTCAAGTGTGGGGTCATTTATTGCACTGTTGTGATTATTTTGCTACTTGTGTATCTCTGCTACCTTTAAACTAAAACAAAAAAGAAAAAAAAAAATCTTGCTTTTTTCCCACTTTCTGAAATTTAAGAAAGTTCAGTTACAGATTTGTTGTTCTGAACTGTTTGTAAATTTCTTGGAGGCCAGTGCTTGCTTGGACTAAAGGGAAGTCTCTGTGTTCACCAGTGGCAGTGGTTAACACTGAACAGCCTGCCTGTCCCTGTAGGAGTGGTTACTGCCTATAAGCTGTAGTTTAATTGGCCATTTTGGGTCAATTCTAAACTCTTTGATCTCTATCTCTTAAAACCCTGCTGCCTCATGATTTTGGCGTTTTTCTAGGCTTGTTAGTTGTTGCTGAAGCACTTACCAAGGGGAGAAAATGCTGTGAGGAGAAAGGAGCCACTTTTGAGATTTTAAGTATTTTCTTCTGATTTTTTGTTAAGAATTACTGCTTTGCCACCTACTTTTCGGCATTTTCCAGCTTGCTAAAGTTTATATCTGTATTAGAAACAGTATTTAGAACACATCTAGAGCCTGTTTACTGCATTTCCTGTGTTGCACTTAATTTAAAATCATTTTTTTCTCTTAAAACTGCATTTTACCTGACTTTGGCCTAGCAATCAAGTGTGGGGTCATTTATTGCACTGTTGTGATTATTTTGCTACTTGTGCATCTCTGCTACCTTTAAACTAAAACAAAAAAGAAAAAAAAACAAAAATATCTTGCTTTTTTCCCACTTTCTGAAATTTAAGAAAGTTCAGTTACAGATTTGCTGTTCTGAACTGTTTGTAAGTTTCTTGGAGGCCAATGCTTGCTTGGACTAAAGGGAAGTCTCTGTGTTCACCAGTGGCAGTGGTTAACAGTGAACAGCCTGCCTGACCATGTAGGAGTGGTTACTGCCTAGAAGCTGTAGTTTTATTGGCCATTTTGGGTAAATTCTAAACTCCGTGATCTCTATCTCTTAAAACCCTGCTGCCTCGTGGTTTTGGCATCTTTCCAGGCTTGTTAGTTGTTGCTGAAGCACCTACCAAGGGGAGAAAATGCTGAGAGGAGAAAGGAGTCACTTTTGAGATTTTAAGTATTTTCTTCTGCTTTTTTGTTAAGAATTACTGCTTTGCTGCCTACTTTTCAGCGTTTTCCAGCTTGCTAAAGTTTATATCTGTATTAGAAACCGTATCTAGAACACATCTAGAGCCTGTTTACTGCATTTCCTGTGTTGCACTTAATTTAAAATTGTTTTTTTCTCTTAAAACTGCATTTTACCTGACTTTGGCCTAGCACTCAAGTGCGGTGTCATTTATTGCACTGCTGTGATTATTTTGCTACTTGTGTATCTCTGCTACCTTTAAACTAAAACAAAAAAGAAAAAAAAACAAAAAAATCTTGCTTTTTTCCCACTTTCTGAAATTTAAGAAAGTTCATTTACAGATTTGCTGTTCTGAACTGTTTGTAAGTTTCTTGGAGGCCAGTGCTTGCTTGGACTAAAGGGAAGTCTTTCTGTTCACCAGTGGCAGTGGTTAACACTGAACAGCCTGCCTATCCCTGTAGGAGTGGTTACTGCCTAGAAGCTGTAGTTTTATTGGCCATTTTAGGTCAATTCTAAACTCCTTGATCTATATGTAAGCTGCCTGTCGGGTGCCAGGATCCGCCACATAACACAAGCACTCGGGTCACTTCAAAGCAAGTACAAGTATGACTCCTTTATTTTCCATGCTGGTGTGAATGACCTGAGACATACCTCCCTGGACTACATGAAAAAAGATGTACAGGAGCACTTTGATCATGTAGCCCAGGCCGGTATGATCCTGACCTTGAGTAGCATCTTACCCTCACCAAGAATGATGCCACAGTATAAAGACAAAATGATCAATTTTAACAATTGGCTAAAGTATTGGTGTCATTCAAAGGGGATCCAGTGTCTGTCAGCCTGGGATGACATGCTCGACAAGCCACGTTGCTTCGCTAGAGACGGCTTGCACCTGTCACCCCTGGGTTTTTGAATACTGGCTAAGGCTCTTGCCTCCCCCATAGTGCCTTTTTTAGGCAAGGCTCAAAAGGCAAACCCACCCCCATAGACAACACAAAGGAAATAAAAAACTAGGGGTATTGCTGCTCAACGCCAGAAGTCTAAACCTCAAGATGCACGCACTCGAGTCTCTCCTCAGTATGGAGAATATCGATATCTGTGCAGTAACAGAAACCTGGTTCAAGGCTCCCGAGAGCACCCCAGCACTACCAGGCTATACTTCATACCATGCTTTCTGGCCCCAAAACTCGGACCGAACCACAAAAGGAGGAGGAGTACCCATATTTATCAAAGATACCCGCACCTCCAGGCTAGTGGCACTGCACGAAGCTTCAGAGACCATCCATGTGCAACTAACAGTGGGCAAAACTGCCTTTCAGTTTGTAACCTGCTACAGACCACCCTCCCAAACACAGGAACCTCACTCGGCTTTCCTGAGAACTCTGGAGAATATGAAGGTCTCTCCAAACACTATTATATTGAGTGACTTGAACTACGCAAACATCAATTGGGAAAACTATTCAAGCCCAAACACCCTCACCCAATGGTTCCTAGAATTTATAAACTCAAATGCTATGGAACAACTGGTCACCACTCCCACAAGAGGGGAAAACATACTGGATCTTGTCATCCCCAAATGGGGTCTCTATGTTCCACACCACAGGTATACCCCTCATTGGTAAGATCAGACCATAAACAAATCTCACTGGACATCCATATTCCATCCCCACCCCTAGCCAAGGAAACCACGGTGAAAAACCTCTCAAAAGCAAACTTCACACTTCTCAAAACTGAGGTGGAATCCTTCAAAGCCCCTGGGCCAGAGGACGATATGGCCCAAAATGCAGAATCCTTTACAAAAGCATTCTATGGACACCTACAGGAATGCATGGAGCATGCTATCCCAAATAAAACCAAGACTCACTCCTCCAAAGGCAGAAGACCTGTCTGGTGGACCCCAGCCATAAATAAGCTATACAACAGAAGGAGAAAACTACTACATGACAGAGCAAAATCCCAAAAAGGGAAGGCGTCACTGATCAGTACTAGCAAGAAACTATGATCCCTCATAAAATCTTCTAAGGCCAGCTTTGAAAGAAAAATTGCACAAGACACTAAAGATAATCACAAGACCTTTTTTAGTTGTCAGAAACCTGGGAGGCAACTCCCAGATATGCTCTGAGTTAGTGCAAAATGACAAAAAGTTCACTGAATCCGCAGACATTGCCACCATCCTGGCAGAAAGGTTCAGTGCAAACTTCTCCCCCCCTTTCCCCCCAAAAGAGCAAATGTCTATCCCAACAGAGTGTAGCCTTCCTGAGATCACAGATGCACAGGTGAGAGCTGCCCTCTCCAAAGCTAAAAACACAACATCAATGGGACCAGATGGCGTCCCGGGCTGCATCTTATACGAGCTCCAAGAAGAACTAAACCCTCATATAAAGTCACTGTTCAATCTCAGCCTTACTACAGGATATGTTCCCAAGGAATGGCGTACAGCAACAGTGGTCCCACTCCACAAAGGTGGTGCCACAACAGACCCCAGAAACTATCACCCTATAAGCCTGACTAGCCTGGTCTGCAAAGCTATGGAACATATCATCATGGAAATCATAAACCAAGACATTGGGAACCTCTAGACACTGGATCCTACCCAATTCTGCTTCGTTAAGGGCAGATCTTGCCTCTTAAACCTGGTCAACTTCTTTGAAACAGTTACCAAAGCCATAGATGAAGGGAAGGTAGTCCACACAGCCTGTACACCGTTATCCCACAAGACATTGGTCTTGAATGGGTCAGAGATTTCCTTTTGTTTAAACATCTTGATGGCACAGATATTGATTTGATTATCATATTGTTGGAACTAGTGATGAACAATAACTATTTTTTGTTTAAAAATAAAATTTACTTGCAAAAGACTGGAGTAGCGATGGGCTCCCCATGTGGTGGCACATTCGCAAACTCAGTCATGGCATTTTGGGAACGCACCCACCTGTTTAATAACAGTGTATTTAAACAAACAGTCGTTTGGTACACTCGGTACCAAGACGACATTTTCATGATTGTTAATGGAAATGATGACCAAGTAAAGAACCTAATGCAAAGTATGAACTCTTTCACTGCCTTTTTGGAATTTTCTTTTGTATTGGAAAGTGAATCAATCAATTTTTTAGACATTTCAATTGGTAAAGACCTTCTTAAGAAATGTTTTGTTACTAACATCTATAGAAAAGAATTGTATAGTAACTCACTCCTACATTTTACCAGTAACCATCCATACTTTCAAAAAAGAGGCATTGTGAAAGGACAACTGGTTCGTGCCTCACGTATGTGTTCAGAGGACCATTTGTTTTATGAAGAATGTACACTTCTGAAACAAATGTTTCTAAATAGAGGGTATCCAAGCAAGCTTTTAGATAATGTGATGAAGGAAGTACAACAAAAGCGTCAAAATGGCCTATTATCACCACTTCTACTTCATCACAATACTGTTATGCTAATGCATGATTTATGCACAACATTGTCTAATGAGAGATCTGACTTGGAAATTATTAATAATAATTTTACAAATTATAAATCTTGTTTATCTACCCAATATAATGAACACATATCAGAATTTAGAAATATTCTAAATATAAATTGGGAATTAGTTTTGCAGGATTCCCAATGTAGTGAAATCTTAGGTTCAAAACCTTTAGTGGTCTTCAAAAGAACACCATCTCTTAAAACATTATTGGAACGTCCCTTGCAGCAACACAAAAATAAGAAAGGGATGTTTAAATGTGGACATTGCAATTATTGCAAGCACATTCAAACTGGTTCCACATTCAATATTAAAGGAGAAAAATACTACATTAACGACAAATACAACTGTCAAACAGAAGGTGTGGTTTATGTAGCAATTTGCCAATTATGTAATGCCTTCTATTTTGGCAAAACCGAACGCCCACTTAGGCAACGCATATATGAACATTTATATGCTATTGCCAAGAACAACATCATTAACGCCTTGGCGAAACATATTTCAGTGAACAGAGACCATAAATTTTTATTCTTAGTGGTCCAGCAAATTAAAAAAGATCCAAGAGGTGGCCCTTGGAACTTGCTGCTAGAAGAACAAGAGTTGCTATGGTAACTCAAGACAAACGCACAAGTTTTTCCGGGTCTCAATGAGACTTGTTCAATCAAATGTCTTTTAAAACTTAGAGCTCTCTTGAGGTAAATTATTTATCCTGTTGTCGTAAAGGACATTTATAAGTCAGGAAACCTGTTTAGAAACACTGTGAAATGTTAAGAAAATCTATTTTTTAAAAATTGGTAACAAATAGAATAATATTCGAAATTTATATATAAGAGAAGGTGTTAGATTTAAGGTTATTATCATTATTATTATTATTATTATAAATTTTTCTGAGTATTATTATAGTTTATTTTAAACTTGGTTTTAGGAATTTTTTATGGAAATAAGTGAATCTTGATTGTTATAAAATTAATTGTCCTAAATTGTTTAATTAATTAATTATTTATGTAGAGTATATATAATGAGTACCACATGTTTCTAACTTTGTCTGAAGAAGTGCGGAGATTGTCTGCATGAAAGCGCTTACGATATAAAGTAAAGGTTTTTTGTAATACGTTCATTTGGTCTGCAGTTGGTACCGTGTTTTTTTGTTATACAACAGAAGGAGAAAACTACTACATGACAGAGCAAAATCCCAAAAAGGGAAGGCGTCACTGATCAGTACTAGCAAGAAACTATGATCCCTCATAAAATCTTCTAAGGCCAGCTTTGAAAGAAAAATTGCACAAGACACTAAAGATAATCACAAGGCCTTCTTTAGTTATGTCAGAAACCTGGGAGGCAACTCCCAGATATGCTCTGAGTTAGTGCAAAATGACAAAAAGTTCACTGAATCCGCAGACATTGCCACCATCCTGGCAGAAAGGTTCAGTGCAAACTTCTCCCCCCCTTCCCCCCCAAAAGAGCAAATGTCTATCCCAACAGAGTGTAGCCTTCCTGAGATCACAGATGCACAGGTGAGAGCTGCCCTCTCCAAAGCTAAAAACACAACATCAATGGGACCAGATGGCGTCCCGGGCTGCATCTTATACGAGCTCCAAGAAGAACTAAACCCTCATATAAAGTCACTGTTCAATCTCAGCCTTACTACAGGATATGTTCCCAAGGAATGGCATACAGCAACAGTGGTCCCACTCCACAAAGGTGGTGCCACAACAGACCCCGGAAACTATCACCCTATAAGCCTGACTAGCTTGGTCTGCAAAGCTATGGAACGTATCATCATGGAAATCATAAACCAAGACATTGGGAACCTCCAGACACTGGATCCTACCCAATTCTGCTTCGTTAAGGGCAGATCTTGCCTCTTAAACCTGGTCAACTTCTTTGAAACAGTTACCAAAGACATAGATGAAGGGAAGGTAGTCCACACAGCCTACCTGGACCTCGCAAAGGCTTTTGACACAATACCCCACTCGGGCATCATAAATAAGCTCACCAGCTTAAATATCAACCCCGTTGTCACAAGATGGGTTGCAAACTGGCTCAGGGATAGAACCCACATGGTCAGAATAGCAGGTGCCATGTCAAACTCTAAACCAGTTAAAGGTGGTGTCCCACAAGGCTCAGTCCTAGGACCTCTCTTGTTCGGTATATATTTCTCTGAGGTACAGACTAACACGGGTGGACTATGGCTGACCAAGTTCGCAGATGACTGCAAACTGGGTGCTATAATCAACTCTCTGACTGACACAAGCATCCTCCAAAAGGGTCTCACAGAGACGGATAACTGGTGCCAGAGCCATGGCCTAAAGCTAAATTCCAAAAAGTGCATAGTCATCCCCTTTGCAAAAAACAAAGTGCCCACAAATTACCACATAGGTGGTAATCCATTAAGTACGGAAGAAGTAATTAGGGACTTAGGGACCCAATTAGATAGCAATCTCTCCTTTGACAATCACATTGCCAAAGTGGTTAGAAAGACCTTCAATATAGCCCACCTTATCATGAAAGGGTTCACATCTAGATCAAGAGAGGTCATTGTGCCCCTCTACTCATCACTTATCAGGCCCATAATTGAGTACAATGCCCCGTTTGGGATGTACCTTACCCGACACCTTCAGCAACTGGAAAGACCCCAAAAGTACTCACCAAGAGGATCAAGGGGCTCAAACAGATGCCCTATGCAGTTCGGCTAAAGAAACTCCAGCTCTACTCAGTTGCGTACTGCCTACTCAGAGGCAATCTGTGTCTGACGTATAAAGCCATGTCCAACCCAGAATTAATGGACATGTTTCACTTCAGGAAATCTAAATCCCTTAGAGCTACATGCTCCAGGGACCTGAACCTCAGCACAGAAATAAATAGGACATGCTGGAGGGACAGATTCATATCCCAGAGACTCCCCTCACTCTGGAACAAAATCCCAATCCATGTCAGGCAGAACCCCTCACTGACCCTCTTCAAGAGAAATCTTGATGAATGGATGGGAGATCATAAGTTTACCCCTGGGATCTCTTCTGTGTCGCTGCTTGACAGAGGTACAGTAAACAAACCTTAAAGGGGCTACCTTCTGTGACCTACTATACAGAGGCACAGTCAACTAATTTAAAAGGGTGGTGAAAGCCAAGCATACTCTGGCTAGGCTTATAAATGCTTTAGGGCAGATAGCCTAGTATCAACCTATGAACCTATGAACCTATGTTGAAGTTAATTATTTTTTGTTGGTATTGTGGTATCATTCTTAGTGAAGGTAGGATGCTGCTTAGGGCTAGGGTCATACTTGCCTGGGACACATATTCTGACAGTTCAATCACGTCTCTCTTCATATAGTCCAGGGAGGTATGTCTCAAGTCATTCACACCAACATGAACAATGACAGAGTCATACTTGTACCTGTTGTGGAGAGACTTATGTGCGTGTGTGATGTGGTGGAATCTGGTACCTGAGAGACAACTGACTGTGATCTTCTCCTTGTTAAGCCTGGTGAGGGGGACATCAGTGTGCCTCACAACTGAGTCACCAGTGACTAGTATGTTTGGTTTAATGTTGTGCTTTATGGGCTGTATGAGTTTATTGTTATGCTTTATGAGCTGTGTTTGTGAGACACTGGTGTGCTGTCTGTGATATGTTTGGTGTTGTGTGTGGAATGTTTGTGAGTGTGTTTTGGAGGTTTTTGCTGTTTAGGTAGGAGCACTGTTTTTCCTGTTAGCCAGGTTGGTGTCTGTTCGGAGTATGCATATAAATAGTTCTTACTCATGGCTAAATCTTCATGCAAAGATGTTAACACTTTTAACCAGAAGTTAAGTACTGCATATGGGCATGGGGTTTTCCAGTTAGGAGCTTTTCTTAACCTTGTTTCAATATCTCTGATCATTTCATATCCTGTGCATTTGAACTTATTTTTTCTTTACTTCTTATATCCATTTAGCATCTTTGTTATGAATTCCACATGATCCTCATAAATACTTCTCCAAAATATATCTATGTCTTATTTATTTTTTTTTTTGGTGGTCTTTCAATCATTTTACCTTGTTTCCTAATTCTCTATGTCATCTCTCTTTTTAATTTCTCCAAGTCTTTTGGGTTTCTAATACCATGACAGGAATGGACCCCATTCCTAAGTCAAAGTACGATTAAAGTTCATGAAATTAGCATTGTTTCACTCTTTGATGTTAGCCAAAAGTGCTCATCGCAGCAACCGCTATGTGCCCAGTAATGACTTCTTCGGCAATTCGTACTGTGTTACATGAATTGGCAACATATCTAAATATGATTGTAAATTCTTTTTTATAAGACCAGTTGCTTCTACTACTATTGGAACTGTCTGGGTATCTTTCTTCCACATGGCTCTCATTTCTGCCTGCAGATCGAGGTATTTTATGACTTTGTGTCTCTCTGTATGCAAGACACTGTAATCACTAGGTGTGGCAATTTCAATAATTAATGCTACTTTTGTCATCTTTTCTTGGACCACTATATCTGGTTTTCTAGCATCTATCTTTTGGGGCTGTTGGTATTTTATCCATGAATGTGGGATACTATCAAATGCTTTTTTATAGTCAATCCATGCCATACTTAGATTCTTCCCTTTCTTACAGTTCTCCACTATAACTTTATTTAACAACAAATGATTCTTTGTTCCATATGACTTTCTTTTATTGTCCTTTTGTTCTATTGCCATAATTGAGTTTTCTTCTAAATGATTGTAAACTTTATCATTTTCTATGATTCTCTGTGGCTCATGTTTCCAGTGTTTTTCAGCCACTTTGATACCACAATGTTTGCACAATCTCCAGTGTAACAATCTCGCCACAATCTATGCCTCTCAGTATACAGTCCCTCTGCGATTAGAGAGTCACAACCAGCAATAAGGTGTGTGACTGTTTCCAATTCGGTTCCACAAAACCTACATATGTCTGTTTCTCCCACATGTTCAATGGACTTAGTAAACCAGCGTGTACGTAGCCCACCATCTTGGGCTGCCAATATTAACCTTTCATTTCTTGATGTAAATTCACCTCTCCTTAACCATTCCTGAGTTTGTTCTTGATCAAAATGAGGCTCTTCCAGAAGTTTTCTATACTTGCAACTATATTTATGTTTTTTCCACATTTCTTGCCTTCTCATTTGGTCCTTCACCTTATATTCTTTATTTTGTTGTTTTTTAGCACATTCAGTTGCTGCCTGGTTTTTATCCACTTCTGCTTTGATTTTGATTCCTGCTTGACATCGATATGCTTCTGCTATATTAAGCAGAGATGTCATCTTAGATTTATTCTCCTCATGTTTCAAAACTTTCACCACATTTGGATCTTGTGAGGTCAGTAGATATGTGTGGAGTCCTACGATTGCAGATTTATACATGTAATCAATTTCAAGGAGGCCCATCCCTCCTTCAGAATGGGGAATATATAATCTTGGAATGCACTGATTTTTATAAATCATTTGGTGAGCATGAAGCATCCTTCTTGTTTTAATATCTAACTATCCAACACTTTTTGGGGCCAGTCAATCACTCCAAAACTATAAATTAGGACAGGAAGAGAAACTTGATTTATAGTTTGGATCTTATTTCTAGGTGTCAATGCTGTTTTCAGGATTAATTTAAGTATTTTAAAGTATTCCTTACTAAGCTTTATTAGCATTCATTCATGTTTTGTTGCTAATCCTTCATCAATTCCCAAGTATTTATACACTCCCTCTTGCTCAAGTTCTTTTATATCACATTCTTGTCCCAAACTGATGTTTTCCTGGTGCTGCAATTTTCCTTTTTTAAAGGTTGCTTTTGCACATTTATCAAGATCAAATGACATTCCAATATCATCTGAAAAGTTTGACAACCTGCAGCTGTGCTTTCAGTTCCTCATCTGATGAGCTATACAATTTTAAATCATCGAAAAAAGAAGATGAGAAGTCATTAGACTTTGTTGTTTTCTAGAAGCCAAATTATAGCCATGACCTAAGCTGTTAAGTAAACAGCTTAATGGATTAATGGCAAGGCAAAATAGCAACGGTGACAGGGAGTCACCCTAGAATATCCTCCTTTGGATTTTTATCCCTGGGATAATAATATGTCCTTTATCATGGCTTAATTGCAAAGTGGTTTGCCACTTTTTCATGGTTACTGTAATGTAATCAATCAGTGTAGGATGTACCTTATACATTTTTAAGCACTCTTTTATCCATGAATGTGGGATACTATCAAATGCTTTTTTATAGTCAATCCATGCCATACTTAGATTCTTCCCTTTCTTACAGTTCTCCACTATAACTTTATTTAACAACAAATGATCCTTTGTTCCATATGACTTTCTTTTATTGTCCTTTTGTTCTATTGCCATAATTGAGTTTTCTTCTAAATGATTGTAAACTCTGTCGGTGTCAATCCCCGTGTATAGTTTATACGTCATCAGAAGACAGGTTATTAGTCTATAATTTTTAGGGTAGCTTGCAGGTTCACTCTTAAGTAAGAACATTGTTTTTCCTGTTGTTAACCAGTGCGGTGTATGTCCGGGGTGTGCATGTAAATAGTTCTTACTTATGGCTAGATTCTTGTGTAAAGAAGTTAATACTTTAAGCCAAAAGTTAGGTACTGCATCTGGTCCTGGCTTTTCTCAACTTTGTTTCAATCTCTCGGGCTGTTATTTCATATCCTGTACCTTTAAGCTTCTTATTCTTTCTTTTACTTCTTCTATCCATTTAGCATCTTTGTTATGTTCCACAGGATCTTCATAGATACTTCTCCAAAATGTATCTACTTAGTCTTTTTTGGTGGTCTATCAATTCCTTTTACTTTATTTCCCAATTCTCTATAAAACCTTTTTGGGTCATCAGTACATTGCTTATTTTGTGCTTTTCCCTTATATTTATCTTCTGAGTCTTTCTGCCTGTTTTGAAATTTTTAGTTTGTTATCTCCAATAGTGCATAATAGATCCTGGTCTGTTCTAATACTGCACATTGCTTTTATCACATCTATCTTTCTTAATATTTTTGTTGATCTGTTCCCTCTTCTATAATCTTCTAACAATGACACTTCTTGTCTTAGCTGCTTTATAGTTTTCTCTGTTCGATATTTCCATGGTATGAAAACAAAATCACCACTGACTTTAAAGACAACTACAAAGCATTCTAGAGCTATGTCAAGAATCTCAATGGCAACACTCAGATCTGCTCTGAGTTACAGCACAATGGCACTAAATATACAGAACCAACTGATATTGCCAACATCCTGGCAGATAGGTTCAGTGCTAACTTTACCCCCCTGTCATCCCCTAAAGGGCCCATCTCTATACCAGAAGAATGCAAAGTTCCTGTAATCATGGCTGCACAGGTAAAAAACACACTATCCAAAGCCAAGAACACAGCATCCATGGGACTTGACAACATCCCAGGCTGTGTTCTACATGAACTACAGAATGAACTGGCACCCCACCTAAGTACCATGTTCAATCATAGCCTCACCTCAGGCTATATACTCACTGAATGGCGGACAGGGACAGTTATCTAACTCCACAAAGGGGGAGCCACCACAAACCCCGGAAACTACTGCCCCATTAGCCTAACAAGCCTGGTTTGCAAGGCTATGTAATGTATCATCATGGAACTTATAAACAATGACATTGGTAATCTCCAAACTCAGGACCCTACCCAGTTCGCATTTGTAAAAGGCAGATCATATCTCCTAAACCTGATAGACTTATTTGAAGCAGTCACCAAAGCTGTAGATGAGGATAAGGTGGTTCACACAGCCTATCTAGATCTCACCAAGGCTTTCGACACCACCCCCCACTCTGGAATTATAGACAAACTCACTACACTAGCTATAAATCCCTATGTCACAAGATGGGTTGCCAACTGGCTCACTGACAGAACCCACACTGTGAAAGTAGCAGACTCCAAATCCAACTTCAGACCAGTGACAAGTGGAGTACCACAGGGTTCAGTCCTGGGTCCTCTCCTGTTTGGTTTCTACTTCTCTGAAGTACAAGACAACACAGAAGGTCTTTGGCTAATGAAGTTCGAGATGACTGCAAACGAGGAGCCGTAATCAAAACTCCAAAAGATGTGGACATCCTACAAAAGGGCCTCGCTGAGACAGATGCCTGGTGTCAAAGCCATGGCCTCAAGCTCAATGCCAAAAAGTGCATTGTCATCCCTTTTGGTAAAAACTCTGTACCCATGAAATGCCACATAGGCGGTAGTATACTTAACACCAAAAGTGTGATAAGAGACCTTGGGACACAGGTGGACAGTAGTCTCTCCTTTGATAATCACATTGTCACAGTAGTCAAGAAATCCTTCTATGTGGCACACCTCACCACAAAAGGTTTCTCATCCAGGAAGAGGTCATTGTTCCCCTCTACTCATCACTCATTAAACCCATTATAGAGTACAATGCCCCTTTTGGTATGTACCTCACAAGACATCTACAACAACTGGAAAGGCCACAGAAATACCTCACAAAGAGGATTACTGGCCTCAAACAGATGCCCTATGCAGACCGTCTCAAAAAACTGCAGCTTTACTCCATCGCATATCGCCTACTCAGAGGCAATCTCTGCCTAACACACAAAGCTATGTCAAACCTAGAGCTTTTAGACATGCTCCACTTAAAAAAATCCCAATCCCTATGAGCTACATGCTCTAGGGACCTAAACCTTGTCACCACAATAAACAGAACATGCTGGAGGGATAGATTCCTGTCCCAGAGACTTCCCATACTCTGGAACAAACTATCTATCTATATCAAACAAAGCTCATCATTAGCACTCTTCAAGAAAAATCTTGATGATTGGATGGGAGATAGGAAATTCACCCCGGGGATCACTTCTGTGGCTCTACTCAACAGTGGCACAGGAAAATCATTTTCTTGGGTGGCGAAAGCCAGGGTACCTTTGGCTAGGCTTATATAGGCCCTAGGGCCAATAGCCTAGTACCTACCTATGAACCTATAGTATTCACCCCCCCCCATTTTCCCTTGCTACCCTATGTTCCTGTGGTAGAATTTTATCTGTTATTAATTTAGCAGCACAGTACTGTATTCTGTTTACTTCTGTTATATCGCATGGATCTCTATGCACAGTCCTAATTACTGTGTTCATTTGTTTTATCAAGCTTCTGACTTTTGGGGTTTTATTAACCTTCTGCAGTCTATTTCTCTCATTGATCTTAATATATCTGTCTTTGTCTATTAAATCAAGCAACTCTTCTCTTAACTCCTTTTCTTCCATACTGAGGGCACATCCCTTGTTTTCCATTTCCTGCAGGCATTCTATAGAAAGTTCTATAACATCTTCTTGTGGTACATTCTCTTCAATGTCATCCTGTGTCATCTGTTGTTTTATCATATGGAAGCTCACTGGCCTATCACTCCTCAACATCGACTGCCATCAGAGTTTCCACAGTTTCCTGTTCCTTTCCTTCTTGTCTAGCTTCAAGTGAACTTTTATCCTGGTTTCCTCTGGAAGGCTCCAAAACATCTTGTTATGGCACCTGACCTGTTGCTTCCTTTTCCAATGGTTTAACCTTAATTTGGATATCCATTGCTCCATCCTGTTGTGGTGCTTCTGCATTTGATTTTCTACACTGAATGCTTCTCTTTGTAGCTGCTCCATTACCTCAGTTTCTATTTCTTTGACTTCTCCATTATTAATCTCTTTTTCTGCTTTTCCTCTTACTTTTCTTATTTTTTGTATTGTAAAGTTTTCCATGTCTGGATTCCTTTGCCTGTGTTTTTCTTCAAATATCTTTGGTGCTGCTCTTTTTGTATTAGTTTTGCTTTCTCCTTTGCATAAATATTACACCATATTAAATCTCTTTTCCATTCCCCTGTCCATATTTCTTCTTCACATGTCTCCTGATCTTCTTACTTTTCCTTATTCTGGGGACTCACTCCATCATGCTGTAATGTAGTCTGTGTTAGACCTTTTACATTAAATCCTTCACTTTGCAGGCACTCCATAACTTCAACGTCTATTTCTTTAACTACTTCTTTATTAATCGTCTTTTCTGCAATAAATCTTTGTGCTTTTCGTCTTTTTATTGTGAAATTTTCCATATATGGATGCCTTCGCCTGTATTTTTCTTCAAATATCTTTGAAACTGCCTTTTGTATATTAGTTAACTTGGCTTTCTCCTTTGCATAAATATTGCACCATATCATATCTCTCTTTCTTTCCCATCTCTATATTTCTTTTTATATTTTTCAAATATCTCTAGGTTTTGTTGTTTATATTTTCTCACTTCCTCAAAGGCTTCTTTTTTCAAAGAGATCAAAGTTTCTTGATCTATATACTGTTTTTCAAAAATCTGTTGTATTAATGAAAGCAAATTTTTATTTGAAGCTTGTGCAGTTTTTCCTGCGGAAGTATTTTTCTTTCCTCTAATTTCTCTCTTAATCATTTTGTATATCTTGTGTCTGGACATTCTGGGCTTTTTACATAATAGTAACAATACATAATTTATTTCTTATTCTCAATAATGGCTATTCTTTGGCCAATCAATTTTTGTTGCTTTTGTGGACTACTACTTCCTTCTACAATGGGGGGGGGGGCATCCTCCCCCTGACCCTGGCCTGGCCCCATTATAATATTGTTTCCCTATTTTGAGGACTCTACACTGTCATTTTTCTGGTCCTGGCACCAGTGTGCCTACCAGGATTGGGCACTTTTTTATCCTGGGTCTTGTGCACCCAGCTATCTTTTTTTATTTTTGATTTGCTTCTGTCCATGATATATGCTATATAAATACAGTCTATATATCAGTGTTGCCTTGGTGAGATTTTGTGAAAAACAGGGTCCACCTCACAAAGGTACTCACCAAGACTTGAGGATGAATTCAATTTCAGTACTACTACAGTCCTTTGTTTGCTGACTTTTCATCTCTCCATCAGGACCCCCTCTATGTCAGTGAGATGGTCCCTGATGTTCCTTCAGGAATAGTCACTGTATACCATATGAGGTACAGTTACCAACTCTGCTGGTCAGCATGTGAGATACATGGTTTCTGCCCACTTTCAGAACTTGGGTCCACACCTGCTGGTATGATAACATTACCTCGATGTCTCCATGTAAGAATGGCAAGAGGGGCTCTTCTTTAATCAGGGCTGTAGTGGGATGTGGGCTGCCTCCAATTGCAGCCTTTTCTAACACTATATTGCATGCCATCTGCAAGGCTTACTTTACCATATCATTAATGTTTCCAGCATTGCCATATTCCACAAAATTCTGCCCACCAATGGCACTGATATCATGGACCAGTGTGTCCCATGCATTGTCCTGTAGAAGCTGCTGCGCACTCCTTATCCCAATTTGTTGTCACTCATCAGTCTTAAGTACTTGAATTAGGACATTGTTCTCAGAAAGGCTAAACTTCTGCAATATCTGCCATCTGGTGCCTTGGGAGTTCATGCATGCATGCATGCATACACCTATGAATATTGTAGGTTATATTACTGGCAGGTAATGTTTTGGTACAGTGGGGTATCACTGTCATGCATATTTTGGTTAATAAAGGCAGGGTTGATCAGGGATAGGTAGACAGTATGGGATACAAATATGACACTGGGATATGACTGCAAGGCATACATTGGTGGTTTGTGTTTGTTTGCAGGGAGGTGGCTGTGGCATGTAACATACAGGGGTCATCTAGGTGCTCTAGCATTTGGGGGCTTTGGTAATAGTAAGTATGGTGGTTTACAAGGACACATGGATGACACATGGGGCAAGGATATATCAGGGGTGCAGTGTCTGGTTACCCTTACCAGTTCTACCCATAATAAAGAATCATGCCATTTGAAGAGCAGGCAGGAAGGGGATGGTAGTACTTTGGTTGTTTGCAGGCATGCAGCATAGCCTAGATCAAGACAACACCCATATGTTTGGCACTTTTACCTTAGCCATTTTCCAAGCAGGGACACATAGGTATAAGGCAGTGGTGTTATGCATGCCAAGCCAGACTACAGAAGGAATCCTACTGCAGTGAGTTGCTATGCCTCATGTGCAGCCTCTTGAAAATATATGAATTCTCCTAGAATGTATTGGGGACACTGGATATGAGTGGATGGTAGACTTGTTGCAGTGGGCTTCCACCCCTTGGATAAAGTTGTAGGCATATAGGTGCATAAATCACAAACTTTATTGCTATAGTGCAATCATAGTACTGAATGGTAATATTACCATAACTCCATCTAAGTAAGAACAGGATATTCACAGCCTAGTACTCACTTCCATGTGCCACCACTACAATACCCTCATAGCGCACTGCTGTACACTACTGTGTTTCTTTACTTTGGCCTCTCCTGGGCAATAGCTCTTTCCATGCTGTCAGATAGTGCTTCAAGAGGCACAAATATATCTGCTGATGCTTTTTTCTTGATGTGTGTTTTGGTGTCAAATATGATGCATTACCTGTGAAAGATGTTAGCATACACTAGCTTGCAATATATATATATATATATATATATATATATATATATATATATATATATAGATATATATAGATATATAGATATGTATATATATATATATATATATATATATATATATATATATATATATATATATATATATATACATATACATCCTAAAACCCTTTTCCCATTTCGCACATGGGGTCAGGGTATCACAATCATCATGAACCAAGGTTTACACCACTGGGTGGCTAGCCCTGCCATGAGACTAGATTTTGTCAGTGTTGGCACAACATCTAAACAATATCTGCTACCAGCAGCATGCCATGCATGCCTCCTTGTTCAACCTATGCATGTTTATGCATCACACTATGTCACTGAACTAGGGTATACTAGTAGTAAGTAAAATTCATACATAGGATGCAATTCTCAGACTGCCATTTTGTATTCTATAGATTTGTGATAATGGCTGACAATGCTAGTATCTCATTGAGAGCAACCTCCTGATGTGTTAAGTAAAGCATCATGCTATTTCTTCTACACAGCCATTTCAGGTAGCAGTTATCAGAGCCATATGCATATCCATTTCATAAGGTAAATGCTAGATATGACCTGGGTGTACCTATGAGCAGATCAAGCACTGGTACAATGATCTGTGCTGCTTCCACACTGAAGATCTCCAGACATAGGAAGTAGAGGTGAGGCAGGGATGCTACAAACTGTATACTAAATTCCTATCATTTCTGCAAGGCATACTGCTGTTGATAAACTACTTTGTTTCTAATAGTATTTTCTTTCTATTGGCAGTTTCTAGGATATACCAGGATATCTGCTGTAAATGACAGTCTGTGTGTTGCATGTACTGTTCTTGGTAGCTGTATGCATTGCGGCACTGCATTGTTTTGTAGGATAGAGCACATTGTGGTGTCCCTGGGTGATAATGTCCACAATGTCAAGCTTCAGCTTTATTGCACATGACTATGTTAGTGTAGCTGCTCCTGCTCCTATGTACATACATCTGATAGTGTACATTACTGTTCTAGTGGCAGGCACAATGTCCTATTTTTTGCATCACTGCACATTTACATTGCATTGTAGTATCTGACTAGGGATGTGGGCACCATCTCAGGCTTCTGCTTGAACATGCATGTGGAGTTGCAGCTTCGCACTGGGGTCAGCAAATCAGTCTCATCTTTATGTAAGGGTATACTTATCCTTTTTGTCTTTCAGCTCAGAGTCCATAAGCTGTATCAGCTATAAGATATAGGTCCTCTTTATTAATGGCATCCTCATCTTTGTGTCTTTCTTGTGCAGGTCACAGTGGTCCACTGGAGTTACAGATCTATCAGCCACTGCCAATTTCTCTTGAAGCAGGTGTGCTGGGTTGAAGCAACATGGAGAGGGAAGGTTCTTGCTCATCCCAAGCAAGTAGCCTTCACCAGCCACATGCCCTGGCTCAAAAAGTGGAGGTGGTAGTTGGCAAGGCAATGACGCATTGGGTTACCTTGTAAAAGTTCCTCCTTAAGTGGGTTTAAAACTTGATGGACCAGCTGGCCATTGCCATCAGGCCAACATAGGTAGTATGGCCAATGCTATTGCAATGTAGACACAATAATACCATCTAGTCAGTCTCAGTATTGTTAGGCTAGTCAGTGGGAAACATGCAGCACATACTCTATATTATCTCTAGCCAGTTGCCTACCTTCTATTTGCCTGTGTGTCCTTTGATTCCCCAACCTTGATTATGCCATATTCTCCTCCTCACCATATTATGTCTCCACTGCTAGTCCACCTCTTGTTTTCCTCCAGTTTATACTTCTTACCCCATCCCTTCTTTTCATGCCCCACCATAAACTAAAAATAGGGTCTTATCCTCACAATAAAATATGAGTCCTTTCTCCCCCAAACCATAATTTACATTAATGTGTTCCTACTCTATATTCCTTGGCTTGCTACATCCCTTTTCCTTCTTTCCTATACCTTCCTTTCTACCCCTTCCAAGGAATCAGTAAGATCTCTAGCTTGCTAGGCACCCATTGACAGGTTCTTCAAATTGCCTATATATATATATTTTCTTTTCAGCACAAAGTGGCACACAGCTTCTGTCATTGGCAGCTTGTGATGCCTGTTGAAACTAACATATTTATTCTTGTGAGTTTTGCATAATGGGATACAATACTGCTCTCTTGCTCTTTTTTATATTCTTGACTAAATCATTCTACTTTGCTTATAATGCTTCCTTAATGCCCTGACTACCTCTTTATATCACAGCTTTCTGCCTACTTAGCAGGAAGTTCCTGTTTAGTAATTCTTGTCTATTTTGCACTGTAGTGTGGCTGCTCTCTGCAGAGATGGGTTGTAGGATATGGATGTCCAGGTGTAACCTCTCACAGGCCTCAATCATTAAGCGCTGAACTGCAAGGATATCGTGGCTTTGTAAATGAATGCTGATTCTATATTTCATACATATCTGAAACACCTAAACTCTTAGTGTGAAAAGTATTAACTGTAACAGGCTGCTTGCTACAATTTTATCAAGTGACCTGTTAAAGTTACAGGAACTGGAAAAGAGCTATTACTTTTTTTTTTTTTGTTTGTTTGTTTTTTTTTTGGTGGGAGAACCAGTTTGGGGTCTGCACATGATGCCACATGACCTGCTATGATTATTTCTCTTATTGCAGTACAAGTGGTCTGATGCTTTAAGTACATGTCTATGAATGGCCTTTAGATCTAACTTAGAACTACATAAAACCTGTTATTGAACTCATGGAACACCCTTTCCATGTAAGCTTCCTTTTTTACTATTTACTTCACTTGGTCATAAAATCAAAACACACTTCTGTAGTCAGTTAGTCATGTTCCATGACAAGTGGCGACCAATAAGTTTTATTTTTAATGAAATTATTTTATCATGTTCATTTTGCTTTAGATGAAACATCTGTTTTTTGTGTAATTTTACTCACTAAAAGGAAAAAAAGTATGTGACTAGCTACGTAAAGGACAGCAATTATATCCACTCAAAGAAAAGCTAAAAAAATAAATGTTTTAATTGAAAAAATAGACTATTTTACTGTATAATACCATTAATTCAAACCTTTGCTTTTCTAAGAAGCAAAGCAATTTCATAGTTTAACAGGATGTATGGAAAAACTGAGCTTCAGTACTTAAAAACTAAAAAAGTAAAGTGAAAGGTCATAACAGAAAACATTTAAAAATGTGAGGAGTAGCTTGATAGGCAGACTAATGTTTTAATATTTAGTAGCCATTCTTTGGTTAATAACTAAAATAATGCAAATAAAACATTAAAATACCCAAGCATAAACAATCAGCAACAAAACAACAAAATGCTCACTAAAAAGAAGCCATAAACTATTATATAGTCACTTTGTGTTTAGTGCTTTTGCTGTTTAATTAAAACACCTTCATAACATACAACTGGATGAAGAAATATACCTTAAATACAATTGCACACTCATGTGATGCAAAAGTCGGTCAAAAAATAATCATATGACTATAATAAAAAGTGTTACAATCAACCATAAAGAAATATATAGAGAAAGGAAAAACAATTCACATTGACAAACAAGCAACATGTTTAATATTAATATTCTTCCACAACTGAGCATTACATGGAAATAAGAGACCTTAGGACAGTGAGATAATCCATCTGTGATGCAAACACCCATGAGAAGTCTGTTATTTCCATAAAATGGCTAAGCTATCAGGCATTACTGTTTGTATCTACAACATGTGATCTGCTATAGAAGGAATTCTAGATGTATGTGTGGTAAATACCTGCAATGGCTTTATATATGTATATGGGGGTCTTAGTGTTTTAAAATGTTTGACAGTCTATTTTGTTGAAGGCCCATTTGACTGACAGCCAATATTATTGAATGTGACATCAATAGAGCTAGTTCAGTAAAACAGAAGGCCAATATAGAAACATATATGCAGTTTTATCTGATGACCGGAATTACCTATACATACCTGCTGCTGGTATAGTTTCTGTTTGTATGATGACACTGATTCCCTCTGCAGTAATTTCAAATTTCTCCAATACTGCATGATCATGAAGTTAGTACATTTAAGTAAGGGTGGGACATGGGGGCTTGGCATGGGGCTTGCCACCCAGCAAAAAAAGGTTTTGAACCTTTTTTAGTTGGGTGATTTTCACTTTATGGTATTTCTGTTGTTTGGAATTCAAATAAAAGTTCTTTCAGTAAAATGGTCTTTCAGATATTTTTATTCAGTCATTTGAGATTCAAGGAAATTGTCATATTGTTATTCAGACAAGTGTCTTATAATCCTATATAACTACATCTCTCTCTTTCTCTCTCTCTCTCTCTCTATATATATATATATATGTGTGTGTGTGTGTGTGTGTGTGTGTGTGTGTGTGTGTGTGTGTGTGTGTGTGTGTGTGCGTGTGTGTGTGTGTAGACTGACAGACAGATATATAGGTAGATAATATATTGATATAAATATACTGACTGCAGAAACAGTGGGGAAAAAAAGCAGCCATTATTCTGTAGCATTCATGTGCAGTTTTTTATTGCCATTATAATTGACTTGAAAAAACTGCGGTGGTGGTGCTGCGGTAGCGTTGTCATCTCACAGTAAGATGTCCTGTTCGATTCTCAGCTAGAGCGTCTTCTGTGTGGAGACATGCGTGAATGGGCGTACCTTCTTTGAAGGTTGTGCATCAGGGCTGGCAACTCGGCATGTAAAAATCTACTGCCAATCATTAGTGGACCGGAGCTCCGCTGTGGCGACCCCTAACTGGGAAAAGCCGAAAGACACAGCAATAACATAATTGACTTGGAAGACACCGTACCTTGATACTGTAGACTTATGCAAGTAGAAGGTATAACATTTCTATGACTGTAGTTTTCGCATGTTCTACTTAGCCAAAGCACAGCCAGTGGCACTACTGAAGACATTAAATTACAGTCACATTTCATATTAGTCTTTTAGAAGCATTTAAAGATTTGTATAAAAATAGACTAATAAGATATAATTTGTCAGATTGGTAACCATAATGAAGAGCTCTAAGGTATACCATGTCACAAAAACGTAGCCATAACAAAGAACTGTAGGTTTTACCAAAATAATTGAAATGCATTAATTTAATCACATGACTATATAAAGAATGTAAATTTCAGAAAGGTGTGTTTTGGGATCCACATAAACTAATTTACAGAACACCAAAGCATTTTAAAGTTGTGACTTGTGAGCCCACTGCAGAAGTCTACAGTCTTTCTTGTACTGAATGTGGTAATTGTGGTTCTCCACAATGGAAGATCCAGGAGTTGCTCTCCCATCCTCTGTCATGCTACACTCAGTGCAGGCTAGAGAAGTTCCTGAATTAAATGTTTGCTACAGACTGTGAACCCTATACTTTTCTCTTGCAACAGTCGGTTATATTATCACATCAATATGATCCAAGTCTATGACTGATGCACCACTGTGATGGGTAAGAACTGGCCTGCAGTGTTATTTTTCTGTCTATCGTGGATGTTACAACACTGTACTTCATAAGAAGATGGAGGAGAAAGATCAAAAAGTCTTGAGGATGGATTATTAGAGCAGTGAGTCTAGAGATTTCTACATTATCCCTTTATTGGACAGGGCCTTAGCAGAGCTATATCTCTTGTGTTTCTTTTGATTCTGGTTCAAGGATATGAGGAGAGGCTTAGACAGTTTAGCATGGAAAGTTTACAAAGCAAAGTTGAGGCCATGAGCTGGTAATGGGCTTCATCCTGTAGTCTTAGGCTTGATTCCTTCAGTCTCCATTTACATTTTTTTTTCTCTGAATAAGTCACTTAACATGACTGCACTCAAGAAATGCCCATGAGAGATCTTGATCCTAGTAGGTTTAATAAACCATGATATAAAAGTAGATACAAAATCACCACTGATTCTAAAGACAACTATAGAGCATTCTATAGCTATGTCAAGAATCTCAATGGCAACACTCAGATTTGCTCTGAGTTACAGCACAATGAAACTAAATATACAGAACCAACTGCGATTGCCAACATCCTGGCAGATAGGTTCAGTGCTAACATTACCCCCCCTCTCACCCCCTAAAGGGCCCATCTTTATACCGGAAGAATGCAAAGTTCCTGTAATCATGACTGCACAGGTAAAAACCTCACTCTCCAAAGCCAAGAACACAGCATCCATGGGACCTGACAACATTCCAGGCTGCCTTCTACATGGACTACAGAATGAAGTGGCACCCCACCTAAGTACCATGTTCAATCATAGCCTCACCTCAGGCTTTGTGCCCATTGAATGGAGCATCGTGACGGTTATCACACTCCACAAAGGGGGGGCCACAACAGACCCCAGGAACTACCGCCCCATTAGCTGATGAGCCTGGTCTGCAAGGCCGTGGAACATATCATCATGGAACTCATAAACAAAGACATTGGAGATCTCCAAACTCTGGACCCCACACAGTTCAGGTTTGTAAAAGGCAGATCATGTCTCCTAAGCCTGACAGACTTCTTTGACGTAGTTACCAAAGCCATAGATGAGGGTAAGGTGGTTCACACAGCCTATCTAGATCTTGACAAGGCGTTTGACACCATCCCCCACTCTGGAATTATAGATAAACTCACTAAACTAGGTATAAATCCCTATGTCACAAGATGGGTTGCCAACTGGCTTACTGACAGAACCCACACTGTGAAAGTAGCAGACTCCAAATCAGACTTCAGACCAGTGACAAGTGGAGTACCACAGGGTTCAGTCCTGGGTCCTCTCCTGTTTGGTATCTACTTTTCTGAAGTACAGACTAACACAGAATGTAATTGGCTAACTAAATTCACAGATGACTGCAAACTAGGAGACATAATCGAAACTCCTAACGATGTGGACATCCTACAAAAGGGCCTCACTGAGACAGATGCCTGGTGTCAAAGCCATGGTCTCAAGCTCAATGCCAAAAAGTGCATTGTCATCCTCTTAGGTAAAAACTCTGTACCCATGAACTACCACATAGGCGATAGTCTACTTAACACCGAAAGTGTGATAAGAGACCTTGGGACACAGGTGGACAGTAGTCTCTCCTTTGATAATCACATCACCATAGTGGTCAGGAAATCCTTTTACCTGGCACACCTCATCACAAAAGGTTTCTCATCCAGAAAAAAAGAGGTCATTGTTCCCCTCTAATCATCACTCATTAGACCCATTACAGCGTACAATGCCCCTTTTGGTATGTACCTCATAAGACATCTACAACAACTGAAAAAGCTGCAAAAATACCTCACAAAGAGGATTACTGGACTCAAACAGATGCCTTACGCAGACCGACTCAAAAAACTCCAGCTTTACTCCGTCGCATATCACCTACTCAGAGGTGATCTCTGCCTAACATACAAAGCTATGTCAAACCCAGAACTGTTGGACATGCTCCACTTAAAGAAATCCCAATCCATCCGAGCTACATGCTCTAGGGACCTAAACCTTGTCACCACAATAAACAGAACATGCTGGAGGGATAGATTCCTGTCCCAGAGACTTCCCATACTTTGGAACAGACTACCTATCTATGTCAAACAGACCTCCTCATTAGCACTCTTCAAAAAAAATCTTGATGATTGGATGGGTAATAGGAAATTCACCCCAAGGATCACTTCTGTGGTTCTGCTTGATGGGGGCACAGGAAAATAATTTTCTTGGGTGGCGAAAGCCAGGGTACCTTTTTGGCTAGGCTTGTATAGGCCCTAGGGCCAATAGCCTAGTACCTACCTATGAACCTATAAGATAAAATGTGATTTATACAAAGAACAGTAATGAAAGAGGAGTGGGAGTGAGATTAGGGCAGAAGAAAAGATAAGAGAAAAGGGACATACGAGGTAGCAGGGAGAAGGACTGTTTAAAGGTGTATTAATGAAAGTAGTTATTGTTTACTTAAAGATAGTATTTCACTAAAAGAGTAATGGGGGTCTAAAATACATTGCACTCTCTGTGTATTGTTGTCTTTATACAGTCCAGTTTCAGAATTTGGGCAGTAATGAAAAGATCCCACCTCCTCATTACTTTAATTATCTCCTGGTAAATGACTTTCACCCCACAAAGTATGTGGGAGGGAGGAATGAAATTGCAGTTGTGTAGTGTAGCTAGGAAAAACAGCTAACTGAGCAGAGCCAGGTCAAAAATAATCCAAATAATGGAGTTAGATCAGGTGCATCTACAGGTAATTCAGAGTAGTAAAATTTGGATGACTTGATGAGAAAATGTAAATTCATCCCCAGCTTAGCACCCATATCCTTCATGGAAAGGAGCAACAAGTAATTGTTCCAACATTTCTTTTTTTCTGCCTTATTTGACTTTATTCATACACAAAATATAAGGGCTAAGAAAACTACCATGAGAATGTAACGATAGACTTTGCGCACAAAATATAAGGGCCAAAAAACTAACATGGAACTCTAATAGTGGGCTTCTAAAGGCTCTCACAGCTCAATAGCGCAGTAAGTGCCTATCCCCTACTCTGTAAGAAATTTGATATGCTCATATAAAATTCCTTTGCAAGAGTAGTTATTGCTTATATAAAGATAGTGGATCGTTACCTAGACATGCAAAGCCACCCCAAGTACTTAGAAAAGCTATACAAATGTTTTCTGCAATAAACTTCGTTGAGTGCTCTTACAGAAAAAAAGAGAATGCTGGCAAATTAACAAAACCATGTGCCTCTACTTACTGCAGGTGCAATATAACTCCAGTTTTCATTCAAAAATAACAAAAGCAACTTTATTTCCCATGTGATTTAAAGAACAATTCATACCCTGTTGTGTAATTATTCATTCCAGTGCTATTATGATTTCAGCATTGCCTGACTATTTTTCTTTTGACAAATGAATAATGAAAGTCTGATTTGTGCTGGATACAATGTGTCTGACAATTTCAATGGAAGGTCTGTGTTTATTTCTTACATACAATGCTTACTTGAGTCATGAATAAAAAGCTACCAAATCATGTTTCTCTTTTCTTTTTTTTTTTTAAGATTAAACACACCTGTTATTCCACAAGTATGTTTTGTTACAAGGATACATATTTTGATGTAGATGTATTCTGTAATTGAATATATTTTGCATGCAATCCATAACACTCTATTATGTATTCAGTAAGAAACAACAGAAAGTTTAAACTGATATCATTTTTTGTGCAGTCTACTAACCATCAGCACTTCCACTGTGTAAACAGTCTATGGTCTATTTGTTCACTTAAGGTGACAACTGGATACTGAAGTCTTATCATCCAGGCAGCCATCAAGGATGTCACTTCTGGTTCTAACCTCTTCCGTTCTGGTTGATGTTAATTCTTCAGATGCAAAGGCATTCTGTACCTCCCCTTGTCAATGTGTGTAGTCCTGCAGGGGCAAAATCAATACTACCATGTGGACAGAGCTTAGCATGACCAAGATCATCTCCCTTTTGCATTGAATGCATGATATGAAATTCCCCTGTCCAGTAGGTAGTGGCACTGTGATAGCTTTAGCCACATATTTATGCAAAGGAAAGAAGAGTCTACACTGGGTGTTTGCTCTGACCATCCCTCATCAGTTCCACCAGATGCAAGGTGATTAATTGATGTTGGACTGAGTGGATCATAGCATTCTGTGCTTTGATGCTGTTTATTGCTGTACTGAAACCTAATTACAAATGAATAACTGGAGGTGTGAGCACTGGCTGTAGATGATGGTCAATACTGTTTTGACACTCTGACCCCATGTGTAAAAATGGAAAAAAATAGGGGTTTGGAAGGATGGATCTAGATAAAGCATACAAAGTTGTGCTAATATTCATTGCATTTTCCTGTTTACTGTTTCATTTCAGATTTTATTTCAGATCCATATTTTAAAATGCACCATCACTTCAGTCATGAATTTATTATCACATGCACTCACATATACAAAGACACACACACACATATATATATATATATATATATATATATATATATATATATACATATATATATATATATATATATATATATATATATATATGGGTCTACTTTTTCTCACCGAAAGCTCATGTTCTCGAAAAGAAAAACTATGACCCCATTTATGAGAAAGTGCACTTAAACGAAAGTGCACTTTTGTAATTACTGGTTCAGTGACCTGGTAATATATAAAAAAAACACTGCAGTGATGAAGCACGCTACAGTGGGAATAAGGGAATAAACCTATTTCCCCACTGTAGTGCGATTGATCTCAGAGTTAATATATATAAAGTAGTGGGGTGTCGGGGGTGCAGCCCTCCTCATGGGGGGTGAAGGTGGGCTTGCCGCCCTGCAAAAATATCTCTGTAGTGTTTTTTTTGTTTGTTTTTATATTAGTGGTTCACCTTCACTTTCCTTCACTTCACCTTCACTTTCGCATAAATGGGGTCATACTTTTTCTTTTCAGAAGCATGAACTTTCGATGAGAAAAAGTAGACCCATATATATATATATATATATATATATATATATATATATATATATATATATATATATATATATATATATATATATATATATCCTTGAATCTAATTGAGTGCTGACTGAGTGTGCTACTGAAACAACTCAAACTATACATTGATAAGTATATTTTTTGTCACTTCTTTCCAAAGTTCTACAGTATTCCAATTGCTTTTGCTTGATTTATTTAGGCCATATTCTGTGTTGAAAGTGTTATTTTTCTGAGTGAAAAGTGCTATTTTTCCCCCACCCTTAATCCTGCTCTGTTAAATACTGGCCAAACAACTTGTGTGCTTTTTCTGATTGCCCCAAGGCTTGCTAGTATAATTAAGATTCCCTGTGTGTTACCTCTGCATTCATTGCTTGAATCTAACTGAGTTCTGACTGAGTGTGCTACTGAAACAACTCAAACTATAAATTGATAAGTATATTTGTTGTCACTTCTTTCCAAAGTTCTACAGTACTCTAATTGCTTCTGCTTGATTTATTTAGAGCATATTTGCTGGCTTCTGAGCTGTGTTGAAAGTGTTATTTTTCTGAGTTGATTTTTCCCGCACCCTGCCCTCCATATTGGTGTTTTCTTTTTATACTTGGTGGCTTTGCCATTGCCTGCCCCTACTGTATATTTGATCTGTGACACTCCTCCCAGTCTAGTGTCTTTAGCTCATTCTACCTAATACGGAGAGAAAAAAATTTTTTTTTGCACTTTATTCATCTGCTTACTGTTTGTGTTTCTTCCTACTTATTTTGATCTTGCTGCCTGTTCTTAAAAGTACTTAATATCATTTATTCTGCTGCATTTGTTGCTGCTTGTTGGTAGCCAATTAAATTGTAACTGTTATTCTAAGCCTTTGGATTATGCACTTGGGCTTTAGACCAGTTGTTTCACATTAGGAAGGTTTGTGGTCTGCACTGTTGTGGCAGGACAGGAAGCTTACATCCTTCTGAGTTGGGAGTTGCTGACTGAAGGCTTAGTGTCTCTTTCAAAGTGTATTAGTTCTGGTCTAAGCACTTGGGCTTTGGGCCCATTTTTTTACATTAAGAAGGTTTGGTCTGCACTCTTGTGGGAGGCTGGATTCTGCCCTTCTGAGCTGGGAATTTCTGGTTACAGGCTTATTGTGCCTGCTTATTTGAACTGTTTCTTTCTGAAATTGGTGCACCTTGTTGCTGCAGCATTGACCAGATTCAGGCCTGCTGAATCTAGCTTTGTTTGTATAACTTGTGCACTGACCCAGGACATCTTTTTTTGGAGAAGGTTCCCCTGTAACCTAGCAGCAGGAGTGTGCAGTTAGAACTTGTCTGATTGAAGACTGCTGGAGCAGGGCTCAGTTTTGAGCATTTTTCTGGTTAATTGGGTAACTTGTTTAAATCAGTTGTTCGTTTTTTATATATATATATATATATATATATATATATATATATATATATATATATATATTGCATTCTATTCATCTGCTTTTACTGTATTTGGGTTTCTTCCTACTTTATTACTAATGGCATTGACTACAATTCTGATCTGAGATATATAACAATAAGTGTCCTTTTCTGTGCATTTGAAGAGTTTTTTGATTGCATCTGCTTAATTTTCTGAAAAAAAAATATATATGCACTTGTTTCCCCCCTTTCGAAGCTAGTATAGTCCAGTTATTAGGTTAAGTGCTGAATTCAGGGCTGTGTTACATATCTCTGTATTTGCCCATACCTTACTTGGATAGAAGGAAGTTTCTCTGTTCATCTGTGAGAGAGGGGAGCTTTGAGCATCCTATCTGTCCCTGGAGGAGTGGTTTCAGCCCAGAAATTAGCAGTTTATTGGCCATTTTTGGTTAATTTCTATCTCTTTCATTTCCCCTGATATAAATACCACATTTGTCCAGTTTTGCACATCAGGCAGCGCCTGTTAGCTAGGGTATAACTATTCCCGGCTCCACAAAGTCTTCTCTTCAATTTTTCCCTTGGAACTAGACACACTTTCAACTTAAGCACTCAAGCCATTCATTTCTCAGCCCAGCACTTGCTCAAAACTCATAGCAAGCACTTATAAACCCTAGCACTAGACCCTCCTATACTGTACAGAAGGACAAGGCTCTCTATTCAACCTTACCAGCCATTCAGTAAAACAGGTCACTGTACCTATCCAGGCATGTCCAAATGGCTGTTTCAGGTGTACTCTCCAGTCCAACTGGTGAATCTGGGCATTTTGATGCAATGTTACAACTGCCTCATGTACACAGACAACCCTCTCCTCCTACCACCAAACACTAATACATGCGAGAGATGCAATTATACAGCCAAACTGGAGGCTAAGCACTCTCAACCCAAGGCTGGATCAGACAGTCAAGAGAAGGGAAATACTTGCATCACACCACCAGTCTCACATAGACCCATTAAACCAGCACCGGCAAAAAACACACATGAATACACAAAAACATACTCGGAGGCTCTAAATAAAAATCTGCAAAAACAACAGAGACCTCCAAAGCAGACATCCAAGCAACCTCCACCCCCCCAACATAAATCATGAAACACATACTTCACAAAACGAGTGTGCCATGCAATCACAGCCCTTATGGCAAAATAACATACCCAACATACTAGTAATAGGTATAGTCAGGCACATTGACATCCCAGTCACTAGGCTGAATAAGGAGAAGGTTACTGTTAGCTGCCTGTCAGGTGCCAGGATACGCCACATAACACAAGCACTCAGGTCATACCAGAACAAGTACAAATACGACTCTGTCATTGTCCATGTTGGTGTGAATGACCTGAGCCGCACCTCCCTGGACTACATGAAAAGAGACATGGAAGAGCTTTCTGATCTTGTAGCCCAGGCCGGTATGACCCAGACCCTGAGTAGCATCCTGCCCTCACCAAGAATGATACCACAGTATAAGTAAAAAATTATCAATTTCAGCAATTTGATAAGTTTCTGGTGTCATTCAAAGGGAATCCAGTGTCTGTCCACCTGGGATGACATGCTCGACAAGCCACGCTGCTTTGCTAGAGATGGCTTGCACCTGTCACCCTTAAGCTTTCGAATACTAGCCAAGGCTCTTGCCACCCCCTTAGTGCCTTTTTTAGGTTTAAAGGCAGTGGAGAAAATGTTGGGTGATGGACCTAGGACTTTCTACATCATTAGTTTATTGGACTTCTGTCTAACGCACAATTGTTTTAGTTTTGAAGGGAAGCATTTTTTGCAAAAAGAGGGCACAGCAATGGGGGCGGCTTTTGCGCCCTCATATGCTATTTTGTTCATGGCACATTTTGAAAATTGTTATATTTACCCTTCTGAATTTTACAAAAGCAAGGTGGTTAAATACATGAGATACATTGACGATTTGTTATTCTTGTGCAGGGGCACTCCAGAAGAATTTGCAAATTTTGTCTGTGAGATGAGGAATAATCCCTGGGGTCTAGATTTTACCCATATTGTGGGGGGCAGAAGTATCCAATATTTGGATGTGGAAATTTATTTAGGTCCTGACAATAAAATACAGTACAAACCACATTATAAAAAGACTGCAGCAGAGAATTTTCTTCATGCATCTAGCATGCATAGTGATTATTTGATAAAATCTTTACCTTTGGGTGAATTCAAGCGAATAGGCAGGCACACCTCTGAAAGAAACCTGATTTTTAGTGAATTCAATAAGGTTGAAAGAAAACTGCTAGGGAGGGGATATTCCAAAGTATATGTGAGGGAAGCTAGGAAGAAGGTTGAATGTGATTTAGGTTTTGGTAGCCGTACTGGGAAAAGGGATGAGTTATGGAATTCTGGGAGTTTTGGTAAATCAAGCATGGTTGATCATAATGACTATGGCAAGGACAGGTCTGGTGACAAAATGTTTTTTGTGACCAGATACTCACATTTTTCAAATACACTAAGGGAAATAGTGTTGAGATTCTGGCCTATCATTAGTGAAGATGAAAAAATAGGAAAACTCTTTCCTTCGAGGGTTACTTTTTCTTATAAAAGGTATTTTAATCTCAAGGAAATGTTAAGTTTCAGAAGGAATAACATACTTGGAAAAGGTAATAAAAGGGGAACATTTAGATGTGGAAAGTGTAAGGTTTGTGTTTGGGTTAAAAACTTGGATGGCATTAAAATCAATGAGGTCAGATATAAGGCTTTAGATTATTTTGATTGTAACTCCACAGGGGTAGTGTATATTATTGGTTGTGGATGTGAGAAAACAAAGTGGTACATAGGTCAAACAACAAGAAAGGTTAAACTTAGGATTCTTGAACATTTAGGAGATATAAGACACAAGAAGTTAGAAAGTCCAGTAGGTAAACACTTTTGTGAGAAACATGGGGGGGGGTTCCAGAGGGATTCATGTTTGGTGTCCTGGGCAGGCCCAATGTATTTGGAAATGAAGCCATGTTTCGTGAGAAACTGTTATTAATGGAATCCAGGTTCATTTTCAATTTAAAAACTTTATTTCCTAATGGGATGAACTTGGAGGTTTAAAGTTATTCCACACACCTGTCGGGAATAATAAATTTTGAAGACATCTGATTTTAGGAATATCAAATTTTGAGGGCATTAAAATTTCTCTGTCTATCAAGATTGTATGTATTTTTTGTAGCAGTGTTCAGTTCTTGGGTTTTTGTAGAAACGATATAAGAATGCATGATTTATTTATATCAGTGTATTTATGCATATGTTTATATTTGTATATAAAGAAATCATGAATTGTTTATGTATATTTACATAAGTAAAGGGAAAATGATGTCAGTTAGATGTTTGTATACAGCATGAAGGAGGGCTAATTGAAAAATTGAGGGATGGTGCATCAATTATACAATTAAATGTCTTTTAAAAATGGGTGGTGCTTGGTAAGCAAATTGTATTCCAGGAGAAGGCGAAGGCCGAGGTACCAGAATTAAAATTTTCAAACGCACAGCAGTTGGTGTTCTCATTTTGTGTATCAGAATTTGTGGAACTGTTGAAGGAGCGGAGGTGTTGTTTGTTTGGTAATGCTACTCAATGCCAGAAGTCAAAACCTCAAAATACACGCACTCGAGAAAATCGATACATGTGCAGTAACAAAAACCTGGTTTAAGGCTCCAGACAGCACCCCAGCACTACCAGGCCACAGACCCCGGACCAAAATACAAAAGGTGGGGGCGTATCCATATTCATCAAGGATACCCACTCCTCCAGGTTAGTGGCATAGCACGATGCTTCAGAGATCATCCATGTGCAACTAACAAGAGGTAAAATTGCAATTCAAATTGTAGCTTGCTACAGATCACCCACCATGTCCCAGGACCCCATTCCGCATTTCTGGAATCACTGGGAAATATAAAGGTCCTACCAAACACCCTAATGTTGGGTGATTTCAATTACCCAAACATTAATTGGGAGAAATACTCAAGTACTAACTCCCTTGCCCAAACTTTCCTAGAATTTATAAACTCAAATGGCCTGGATCAACTGGTCAACACTCCCACCAGAGGTGACAACATATTGGATCTGTTCATCACCAACACTGGTGCTCCACACCGGAGGTCAACCCCTCACTGGTTAGATCTGACCATAAACAAATCACTTTGGATATCCACATTCCGCCCCCACCCCCAGACAATGAAACCACCGTGAAAAACTTTTCAAAAGCAAACTTCACATTACTTAAGACCGAGGTAGAAAGCTTCAAAGCCCCCATACTAAAGGATAACATTGTCCAAGCTGCATAATCCTTTACTAATGCATTCTACGGGCACCTACAAGAATGCATGGATCATGCTATCCCAAGCAAAACCAAGACTCACTCCTCTAAGAAAAGGAAACCAGTCTTGTGGACTCCTGCCATAAACAAGCTATACAATAGAAGGAGGAAACAAGTACAGAAAAGAGTAAAATCCCAAGAAGGGAAGACATCTGTGATCAGTATCAGCAAGAAACTATGATCCCTCATAAAATCATTCAAGGCGAGTTTCGAAAGAAAAATTGCCAAGGACTCCAAAGATAACCACAAGGCATTCTTTAGCTATGTCAAGAATCTAAATGGCAATGCTCAGATCTGCTCAGAGTTTGTGCAGAATGGTACAAAATACACTGAACTGACCGATATTGCCAACATCCTGGCAGACAGGTTCAGTGGAAACTTCACCCCCTCTCACACCCCAAAATGGCCCATAACCATACCAGAAGAATGTAGAGCTCCTGAAATCACAGACACTCAGGTTAAAACAGGCCTCTCCAAAGCCAAAAATACAGCAGCAATGGAACCGGACGGTGTCCCAGGCTGTGTCCTACATGAGCTCAAAGATTAACTAACCCCTTACCTAAACACACTGTTCAAACTTAGCCTCTCCACAGGTTACGTACCCATAGAGTGGTACACAGCAACAGTTATTTCGCTCCACAAAGGTGGAGCCACAACAGACCCTGGGAACTATCGCCCTTTAAGCCTGACTAGTTTGGTCTGCAAGTCTATGGAGTGCATCATCATGGAACTCATTAACAGTGACACTGGGAACCTCCAAACACTGGACCCTACCCATTTCGGCTTTGTTAAGGGCAGATCATGCCTTCTAAACCTGGTGGACTTCTTTGAGACAGTTACCAAGGCTATAGACAAGGGAAAGGTGGTACACACAGCCTGCCTAGACCTCGCAAAGGCCTTTGACACCATTCCCCATTCTGGTATTATAGACAAGCTCACCAGCCTGAACATAAACCCCTACACCACTAGATGGGTTGCCAACTGGTTCACGGACAGAATCCACATGGTATGAGTTGAGGGAGCTAGGTCTAACTCTAAACTGGTTACAAGTGGCGTTCCCCAGGGCTCAGTCCTAGGACTCCTCCTGGTTGGCATATACTTCTCAGAGGTACAGGCATGCACAGGAGGATTATGGCTGACCAGGTTTGCAGACAACTGCAAACTAGGGGCTATAATTGACTCTCTGGCTGACACAGACATCCTCCAAAAGGGTCTCACTGAGACGAACACCTGCTGTCAAAATCATGGCCTCAAGCTAAATGCCAAAAAGTGCACATGTCGTCCCCTTTGGAAAAAACAAAGTACCCACAAACTACCACATAGGTGGTTGTCCCCTAAATACGGAAGACGTAATAAGGGATCTGGGGACCCAAGTAGATAGTAAACTCTCTTTTGATAATCACATTGCCAAAGTGGTTAGAAAATCCTTCTACGTGGCACACCTTATCACAAAAGGGTTTGCATCCAGATCAAAAGAGGTCATTCTGCCCCTCTACTCATCGCTCATCAGACCCATCATAGAGTACAACCCAGTTGGGATGTATCTTACAAGACACTTGCAACAGCTGGAAAGACCACAGAAGTACCTCACCAAGAGGATCACTGGCCTCAAACAGACGCCCTATGCAGCTCGACTGAAGAAACTCCAGCTGTGCTCGGTTGCATACTGCCTAATCAGAGGTGATCTCTGCCTGACATACAAGGCCATGTCCAACCCAGAACTGATAGACATGATCCACCTAAAGAATACCTTATCCCCTCGAGCCACACACTCTAGGGATCTAAACCTCACCACAACAATAAATAGGATGTGCTGGAGTGATAGATTCCTGTCACAGAGACTTCCCATGCTTTGGAACAAGATACCAATCTACATTAGGCAGAGCTCCTCAATAACACTCTTCAAGAGAAACCTTGATGAGTGAATGGTAAACAGAAAGTTTACCTCGGGGATCACTTCAGTGGATCTGCTGGACAGAGGCACAGGGAACTAATCTATCGGGGCGGCGAAAGCCAACACATTCTGGCTAGGCTTATAAATGCCTTCGGGCAGATAGCCTAGTACCTACCTATGAACCTATGAACCTATACATTTCTTTATACACACATATGCCAGGTAACAGGAAAAGAGGAAGGCCTAAGATAAGGTTTATGGATGTGGTGAGAGATGACATCCAGGTGGTTGGTGTGACAGAGCAAGATGCAGAGGACAGGAAGAAATGGAAACAGTTGATTTGCTGTGGTGACCCCTAACGAGAGCAGCCGAAAGAAGAAGAAGAAGATATATATATATATATATATATATATATATATATATATATATATATATATTTAAAATGTAACCTGTGACCTAGTTACATTATCGAATTCTAGTCTCAATCAATATCTAATGCTTGTCTGTAACTCAGTCACAGTGCAACAATCATGAATGTCTCATACTGGGCAATCCTCAATGTAAGCCTTTAAGTCTTACCTCAGTACTGTGCAATACTCAAGTAAGCAAAGAGATGACTGTATAAGATAGTACTGCATTTTATTTTAATGTGTATTAATTTGCTTCACTGAATATTTTGATGTCTCTGTCTCTCTGCAGCAAGTGGGGTTTATTATTCTCACTTCATTGATATTCTGTGTTGAACTCTTAGCCTAGAGGGTTTTTCTGTGCTTATAATTCTTAGTCACTTATCTCTGAATTTATTTCTGCTGACTAGCTGAATATTTGAGCTGTTTGGTTAGCTGTTATATACCTACATCAACTTTATTACAAGCTGAGATAAGTACAAACTTGCAGTGTTATAAGGTAATACTGCATTTTATTTTTCTGTAATTTATTTCATTGAATATTGTATTAAAGGTAATACTGCATTTTATTGTTCTGTGCATTTATTTGCTTCACTGAATATTGTAATCTCTCTGTCTCTCTAACAATAAGTGTGTGTGTGGGGGTTATTATTCTCACTTCATTGATAGTCAGTGTTTAACTCTTAGCCTTGACAGTTTCTCTGTGCTTATAAGTCGTAATCACTTATCTCTGAATTTATTTCTGCTGAATAGCTGAATATTTGAGCTGTTTGGTTAGCTGTTATATACCTACATCAACTTTATTACAAGCTGAGATAAGTACAAACTTGCAATGTTATAAGATAGTACTGCATTTTATTTTTCTGTTATTTATTTGTTTCATTGAATTTTGTGTTAAAGATAGTACTGCATTTTATTTTTCTGTGTATTTATTTGCTTCACTGAATATTGTGATTTCTCTGTCTCTCTGCAGTAAGTAGGGGGTTATTATTCTCACTTCATTGATATTTGGTGTTGAACTCTTAGCCTAGAGGGTTTCTCTGGGCTTATAAGTCTTAATCACTTATCTCTGAATTTATTTCTGCTGAATAGCTGAATATGTTTGCTGTTTGGTTAGCTGTTATATACCTACATCAGCTTTATTACAAGCTGAAATAAGCACACACTTGCAGTGTTATAAGATAGTACTGTATTTTATTTGTCTGTGTATTTATTTGTGTCACTGAATATTGTGATCTCTCTGTCTCTCTGCAGTAAGTGGGGTTTATTATTCTCACTTCATTGATATTCATTGTTGAACTCTTAGCCTAGAGGGTTTTTCTGTGCTTATAAGTCTTAGTCACTGATTTCTGAATTTATTTCTGCTGAATAGCTGAATTTTGAGCTGTTTAGTTAGCTGTTATATATCTACACAATCTTTATTGCAAGCTAAGTACAAACTTGCAGTGTTATAAGATAGTACTGCATTTTATTTTTCTGTTATTTATTTGTTTCATTGAATATTGTGTTAAAGATAGTACTGCATTTTAATTTTCTGTGTATTTATTTGCTTCACGGTGAAATCCGCAGTGGTGCAGCGGTAGCATTGTCGCCTCACAGCAAGAGGTTCTCTGGTTCGATTCTCAGCTGGAGCGCCTTCTGTGTGGAGTCTGCATGTCCTCCCCGTGGTCGGGTGGCGTTCAAAAGGCATGCGTGAATGGGCGTGCCTTTGTTGAAGGTTGGGCATCGAGCTGGCACCTGAGCACCATGAAAAATCTACTGCCAGTCATTAGCGGATCGGAGTTCCGCTGTGGCGACGCCTAACCGGGAAAAGCCGAAGTAACAACATTTTAATTTAATTTAATTTATTTTACATTTGTTGACCGGGCTAGTCCAGCTGGATATATGTCCATTTTCAGCAGATGCCCGGGGAGAAAAGCTCCTCGAAAACACAATAAAATTTATATATAAAAATATCAATATTTAACAGGTACAGGTACAATACAAAAGTAAGCAATTTTATACATGATAGATTTTACAGATGTGGGTACATTAAATATATAAGCAAGTATTTTCACTTCAAAACATATCCGCTTACAGAATCATATGACTTATAACATTTGTTAGCTATAGGTAGGTAATGTTGAAGACATTTTAGGGGTATTGATGAAGACATTTTAATAATATATAAGGCCCGTTATCTTTATGGTTTTCAATAGGCAATTAGTATATACAGTTAATGAGACAGGTGTCTTTGTGAAAAAAGAATGTGTAGTTAGTCTGGGTTCACACAGGGACATAACCAATGGGATTTAAGGTAGGTTTTCAGCTTGCTTTTAAATTGTGTTAGTGAGGAAAGGGAGGTTAGGTTACTGGGGAGAGAGTTCCAGGTTTTACCCGTGGTATTAGAGAACAAAGAGTCACCAGCAATATTGTAGGTTTTACCTATTTGTACTAATATTTTATTAGATGAGCGTAGGGTCTTAAGGTTGTTGTAGGGGGTGATAAGGTTGGTAAGAGTAGGAGTGTTAGTAGGCTGATACAGTATTTTGTAGGCAACTGTTAATTGTTTAAATAGAAGTAAATCTGGCAGCTCTAGCCATCCTAGTTGTTCATAATTAGTACAGTGATGGGTTCTGAATGTAGAGCCTGTTGCAAATCTAGCAATATTGTTGTAGGAGACAGCCAGTTTGTTCAAGTTGTTTTTTGAGAGGTTAGTATATATAGGGGAGGTGTAGAGGAGGGTGGAGATTAAGTGGGTCTGGGCAATAGTAGCCCTTGCTAGTGGGGTGAGAAAGGATTTGATTCTATAGAGGGAGCCTAGTGTTTTGTTAAATGTTTTTATGGTACTGTTAATGTGAGTATCAAAGTTAAGGTTATTATCAATTAGTACCCCTAGTAGTTTTGTGGTTGAGTCAGGGGATATGATGGTACCATTGTTTGATCTAACAGTAAAGTATAGTGGGGAGGCCCTATGGGTGGGAGTAAAAAGTAGGAGTTTGTTTTTTTTTGGGCGTTCAAGATGAGGCAATGGTGTAGTAACCATTTCTCTACTGTGTTAAACACATTTTGGGTGAGGGACTGAAGGTCTGATGGAGTGGGGTCTGAGCATATTAATGTGGAGTCATCTGCATATTGTATTGAGGTAGCTTGAGGAATTACAGAATGTAGGTCATTGATAAAAATAGAAAATAGAAGAGGTCCAAAGATAAAGCCTTGGGAGACACCGAGTGCAATGGGGAGATGGGGAGATAAGTTGTTCTCCCACAGAACAGCCTGTTGCCTGTTGTTTAAGTAGGATTGAAACCATTGTATAGCCAGTGCATCTAGAGATAGGTTTTTGAGTATGTTTATGAGAAGTTGGTGGTTAACCATATCGAAGGCTTTAGAGAGATCAATAAAGAGGGCTGAGGATAGTGTTGTTATTGCGATTTTTGTTAATACAGTCAGAGAAGCATAAAAGGGCAGTTGTAGTGCTGTGAAATAGCCTGAAGTCATGTTGGCAGTTAGCTAATAAGTTATCTGTTAGGTGTTTTAACCGTTCTGAGTTGGATGGAAGCCTTCTAGCTTATCAATGGGACTGGTATGTAGTAGGTAGCCTATCTACCAGAAAAGTGGTTTCTGGCCCAGAAACTGTAGTTTATTGGCTGTTTGGGCAATTTATCCATCTATTTCAACTTTCTGGTCTAAAAGCCCAAGTTTGCACTTGTTTCCCAACTTTCCTGTAGCTAGTCTAGTCTAGATACAGTTTTGCTTTATCCAGGACTGTTTGTAAACTTCTGAGCCCCCCAAACCTTTTTGTGTTGAGGGAACCCTTCTAGCTTGTCACTGGGAGTGATAAGCACTAGATAGCTTATCTACCACAAGAGGAGCAGTTTCTGTCCCAGAAACTGTAGTTTATTGGCTGCTTGGGCAGTTTTTTTTCCATCTCCTTCAACTTTCTAAAAGCCTGCATTTGCACTTTTCCCACCTTTCCTGTAACTAGTGTAGTTCATTTACAGATTTGCTGTATCCAGGACTGTATGTAAGCTTCTGAGCCCCCCCCCCCAAGCCTTTTCTGTGTTGAGGGAAGCCTTCTAGCTTATCAGTGGGAGTGGTAAGCACTAGGTAGCCTATCTACCATAAGAGGAGCAATTTGTGACCCAGAAATTGTAGTTTATTGGCTATTTGGGCAGTTTTTATCCATCTCCTTCATCTTCTGGTCTAAAAGCCCATGTTTGCGCTTTTCCTACCTTTCCTATAACTAGTCTAGTCCAGATACAGATTTGCTGTATCCAGGATTGTATATAAGCTTCTGAGCCTTCCAAGCCTTTCTGTGTTAGAGGGAAGCCTTCTAGCTTATCAGTGGGAATGGTAAGAACTAGGTAGCCTATCTACCACAAGAGGAGTGGTTTCTGGCCCAAAATTTCAACTTTCTGGTTTAAAAGCCCACATTGCACTTGTTTCCTGCCTTTCCTGTAACTAGTCTAGTCCAGATACAGATTTACTGTATTCAGGACTGTTTGTAAGCTCCTGAGAGGTGCCAAAGTCTGCTATTCAATTTTTTCCCTTAGATCTGCTAGTTCTCTCCTCTCCAGCAATTTTACTAGCTTATTAGTCTAGCACTTTACCATACCAGACTTCTTGTAGCAATTATTGTAGCACACAAAAGTGCTACCAGCACTAAATATTCTACAAGGAAACGGTTCCAGTACTTATTATTAATGTCCACACCTCCAGGCATGTCTAACGGTCAGTTCCCTGTGCTTTCTCCTGTTAACTTGGTGAACTTGGGCATCTTGAGGGAATGTAGCAACTGCCTCATATACACTGAAAACCCTCTCCTCTTGCCTCCTAACATGCAGACTTGCTAGAGATGCACTTCTATATCCAAATTAGAAGCCACACACTCTCCAGCCAAGACCGAAATAGCTGGTCAAGAGGAGAAGGTAAACACTTGCACCACACCACATGGAACATATAGCCCTCCAGAACACACACCAGCACTGCCTTCACATAAAAACACAAACCACACAACCACCTTTATGGAGGCTCTCAATAAAAATCTACCCAAACAGCAGAGACATCCAAGGCAGAAATGACCTCGCCCACCACAACACAACAGTAATCTTGAGACACATAACTCTCCTAAACAGTGTGCCATTCAACCAAAGCCCCTAAGGCAAAACAGCATGCCCAGCACACTAGTCATTGGTGACTTGATAGTGATGCACACTGATGCCCCACTCACTAGGTTGAATAAAAAGAAAGTAACAGTCAGTTGCCTGTCAGGTGACAGGATCTGCCATATAATGCACACACTCAGGTTCCTCAACAACAGGTACAAATATGACTCTGTCATTGTACATGTGGGTGTGAATGACCTGAGATGTACCTCCCTGGACTACATGAAAAGAGACATGGAGGAGCCCTTGGATTATGTAGCCCAGGCGGGTACGACCCTAGCCCTAAGCAGCATCCTACCATCACCCAGAATGATACCACAGTACAAGCAGAAAATGATTGACTTCAACAACTGGGTACATTTCTGGTGTCATTCTAAGGGGATCCAGTATCTGTCTGTCTGGGATGACATAACTGACAGACCTCGATGCTTTGCCAGAGATGGCCTGCATCTGTCACCCCTGGGCTTCTGGATACCGGCCATGGCTCTTGCCACCTCTATAGTGTCATTTTTAGGCAGCGTTCCAAAGACCAAATTACCACCATAACAGCTGCAAAAAATACAATCTGAGGGTCATGCTGATCAATGCTAGAAGTCTAAATCTCAAAATGCGCTCGCTCGAAGCACTCCCTAAAAATGGAGAAAATCAACATCTGTGCTGTAACAGAGACCTGGTTCAAGGCAGCAGAAAGCACACCTGCACTATCAGGCTATAACTCATTCCACACCTTCCGGCCCCAGAACTTGGACCAAAGCTCCAAAAGTGGTGGCTTTTCCATATTCATAAAGGATGCACACACCTCCAGACTGTTAGCTCAACATAAAGCATCAGAGATACTTCAGGTGCAACTAACATTGGATAAGACAGCGATTTAGGTTGTAGCTTGTTATAGGTCCCCTACCATGTCCCAAGACACTCACTCCACATTCCTAAGCACCCTGGAGAATACTATGGTCCAACCTAACACACTCATACTGGGAGACTTCAACTACTCCTTTATGAATATGGAAACACCACCTCCTTTGGAGCTTTGGTCCAAGTTCTTGGGTGGCGTAAGCCAGGAAACCTTGTTGGCTAGGCTTACTTAGGCCCTTGGGCTGATAGTCTATTACCTACCTATGAACCTATGAAACTATAAACCCCTCCATTAACTGGGAAAGCTATTGTAAAGTATGAAGGAAAATGTAAGTCTATCAGAAAGTATGAATATGCGATAAAATGCATGCACCTGAAATGTACTGTACATAGAGATGTGACAGTCTGCACATAGTGGAAAATTACTGAAGAAAGGGACTGTCTGAAAGTAGTAAACATGTATATATATGGCAATGCATCCAATTTTCTTTTTCTGCTTAGAGATGTAATGACATCATGTAATTTTAGATCTAAGGGGAATCCCCCTATTGGTTAACCATGCTTCCAGTGTTCTAATTTGTTCAGTGTTACTTTTCTCATGAGTGAGCATTTAATAGTCTATATAAGCTACAGTTTTTGTTTGTTCTGGGAGTCACCCTGCTATTTCTCAGAGGCTCCTGCACATGTGTAATAAATTTACTGAATGAGAGGAAGTCTTTGTCTTTTATTTTACAAATTGGTGCTATGACTTGGATCTGATCTGGTTGTGCTGCGGTCACTCAAGACTAGTGGATTTGCTGCTTTATGGGCCCATGACAAAATTTTGTCTTTTCTTACAGTATCTCCACCAGTGCCTTGTCTGAACAGACAAAAAAAATAATATAAAATGAATACAGGGCACTTAAAATATATTTTAATACACTTTCCTCTCTTTCAGTCCAAAGGTAAGTGGCATGGTTTTTATTTTTTATGCAAGCGTCTGATGTGTGATTGAGGGATTAATTGAAAAGTTCGGGTGACATACGTATGCACATGTGAGTGTGGGATTTTACGGTGTTAACCATCATTTTCTTTTCTGTATTAAACAGAATAAATAAAAGTGATCATTACTGATCATGAGAGCAAGTGTGGGAAGTTTAAAAGAGCCAGAAAAAGGAACCCCTGCAGGTTACATGTATTTTCATGTGTCCCGAGACAGTTGTTTGTATTTGTCTCAGTGGGTCTCCCTCATAAAATATTATGGTAAACTCACATTCCCCGAGCACAGAACCTTTAATAGAGATATTTTGTCAAACTTACAAACTAAATTAAAAAAGAAAGGAAAGAGGGTCCCGGGGATGTGCTGGGCAGCGTTCAGTGAGTCGATGGCAGAAGCAAAGGATAGGGAGAAGGATTCCATTGTTTGTAGCTTAAAAAGAATAATAAAGAAAGGCTTAAATGCCAATTACAGGGCTTAGCCTATACGGCCAAAAAGTTAGATGTTGTTAATGGTAAAACTTTGCAAGAACCATCTATTAAAGGCTTTTATCTGGTGGCAGAATTATGTAAGTTCAAAACCAAATGTAGAACCACAGACCAAGAAGCAAATAAGATATCCGCCACGGAATCCAGACACAAAACGGAAGTTGTTTCAAAATGTAAAAATCTTTTATTCCAAATGAAAACAAGAAGAGTATCCACAAGCGCTTTCACTTGGATGTTCCAAGCTTTATCAAGTAGTTTTAATGTTCCAGAACAACTGTTTAAATAGTTGGTAGGCTCTAATTAAGCCAAAAAACTTGTACTTAATTAATCAATTGTCATTAATGATTAAAACTCTTGTAAACCAATTTTAAGCACTAAAATTCAGCTAACATTGCTGTTTACTATATGCTGCATACAAATTCTGCAGTTTATCATTTGTTTAAACTACAAATCAGTGCATATAGATGTCATTACAAAACACAATGTTTCTTTAAACTGTATTTTGAATTTAAACCTATTCAGTGCCTTTTAGATTTATTTGTCTTAAAAACATAAATAAAACAAGTGTTACACATTGTGTGTTTTCTAACCCTCCCAACCCCCCCCCTTTTTCTTTTATATGTAATTTTCTCTTGTTACCATTAATTTATCTTACCAAATAAAATGTAAAATGTAAAAATGTAGAATGTATATTACCATTCTAATAAATTTTCTACAAACTTGTGTTGTAGCAGGTAGATTATAGTCTGGCCCTTCTCATTTTTAAAAACGGGCTTGATACTAATAGTGTCATTTAAACCGGGCCAGTTACTGGCATCTAATCTCAACTGCCATGTTAGCTCTTTGTACTCGAGAGTGGACTCCCAGTCCCCCCCTCGAGGCTGTTGTTCTACCTGCTCAACTACCATAAATTTAAAATTGTGGTTTGGACATATCAGGGCATGTTTATATAGTGCATTAGTTTCTTTGTTCTTTGCTATTTCGTAAAAATGCAGAAGAGACAGAAGTGTAACAAAGAAATTGGGTACTTTTAAATGCGGAGCTTGTCACCAATGTCATGCAATTATGGATGACACAGGGGTATATTTACCTTCTAGAAAAATGTGGATAAAATCCCCCAAACATTCCACATGTAATTCTAAGGGGGTTGTATATTTAGTGGTGTGCATGTTCTGCAAAAGTTTTTATGTTGGTAAGACGGAAAGGGAACTTAGAAAAAGAATGTATGAGCATTTTTACGAAATAGCAAAGAACAAAGAAACTAATGCACTATATAAACATTCCCTGATATGTCCAAACCACAATTTTAAATTTATGGTAGTTGAGCAGGTAGAACAACAGCCTCGAGGGGGGGACTGGGAGTCCACTCTCGAGTACAAAGAGCTAACATGGCAGTTGAGATTAGATGCCAGTAACTGGCCCGGTTTAAATGACACTATTAGTATCAAGCCAGTTTTAAAAATGAGAAGGGCCAGACTATAATCTACCTGCTACAACACAAGTTTGTAGAAAATTTATTAGAATGGTGATATACATTCTACATTTTTACATTTTACATTTTATTTGGTAAGATAAATTAATGGTAACAAGAGAAAATTACATATAAAAGAAAAAGGGGGGGGTTGGGAGGGTTAGAAAACACACAATGTGTAACACTTGTTTTATTTATGTTTTTAAGACAAATAAATTAAAAGGCACTGAATAGGTTTAAATTCAAAATACAGTTTAAAGAAACATTGTGTTTTGTAATGACATCTATATGCACTGATTTGTAGTTTAAACAAATGATAAACTGCAGAATTTGTATGCAGCATATAGTAAACAGCAATGTTAGCTGAATTTTAGTGCTTAAAATTGGTTTACAAGAGTTTTAATCATTAATGACAATTGATTAATTAAGTACAAGTTTTTTGGCTTAATTAGAGCCTACCAACTATTTAAACAGTTGTTCTGGAACATTAAAACTACTTGATAAAGCTTGGAACATCCAAGTGAAAGCACTTGTGGATACTCTTCTTGTTTTCGTTTGGAATAAAAGATTTTTACATTTTGAAACAACTTCCGTTTTGTGTCTGGATTCCGTGGCGGAGAATTATGTAAGTTACAAATCACGGAATCCTCCAAGGATGATGATGTAAGCTTTTAGCTTAAAGAATAATCAAGAAAGGCATAAATGCCAATTACAGGGCTTAGCCTATATGGCTAAATAGGTAGATGTTGTTAATGGTAAAACTTTGCAAGAACAACCTATTAAAGGCTTTTATCCGGTGGCAGAATTATCTATGTTACAAATCACAGAATTTTCTGAGGATGATAATGTATGCTTTGCTCCTCCTCATCCTCCCACTGCCCCACCCGCGTATGTAGAGGACGGACCATCACCCACTGTTCTCCAATAATTACCCGACCCACCAAAGCCATTAGATTGGTGACGGGCAGCCACGCCACCATGTCAGAAACTGGAAGTTCAGTGGAAACATCCGACCTGCAACAGCATAGCCCAGACTCTACGTCAGAATCATATGGGGCTTCTGGGGGGGCACAATATTATTTAAGAGACAGAAAAAGAGAACAGAAAGATAAGGGAGAAAAAGTTCATCAAATGTACTTTAGGCCTAAGTCTAGATACCGAAAGGGTGGAGGACGTCATCGTGTCTACCGTAAAGGCCCTTCTGGCAAGTATCCAATAGTCATTGATGGCAAGGATGGTTTCTACAGTCCTGAAAAATTTAACCCTGACTCCACCCCCTCATCCTCTTCGGAGGATGAAGACCAGTTGATGCCACTCAGGAAAATTCCTAACCCCACCCACACCCATGATAATCAGGCTCCTACTACTATAGTCGTGCCCCGGGAGTGGTCATCAGTGGCCTTCCAGGCAGCAACTAAATCACTGCCTTCAATTCATAGTAACTTGGCAACATTCCAAAGAGTATTTACAGGCCATGTAAACTTTCAAAACCCCACGATCAGAAAAGTTTGTGCTATTCTTCAGTATGCCATCCCTCCTGATTTGTCTAAAATAATCTGGGATCACGCAAGTGCCCCTACTCCCATCCCTAAACATGGTACACAAGGTGATAATGGGTTCAAAGCAGTGCAACAGCATCTAATAGATGCTATCACTGTTATTGTTCCACCGATCCCCAATTGGTCAAAAATCAAATTTGTGGTACAAAAGGAAAATGAGTCTGTTGAAGATTTTCTTAACTGGTTAATTTAAGCCTTTGAGGCATACTCCAGTTACCCAGAACCCACAGAGGGAGCACCACTAGTGGCCTGTCTGCTACCTTCGTTGATGGACTAAGGCCCTTGCTTAGAGATAAATTAAAGGAGGTCTGTCTCAGTTGGCCTAGTTTAGGCCTGCATGAATTAATCACTCAAACCCAGTATCTGTCAGATCAGTTGGCCCAGCAGCAAAAGGACTTGCAAAACAAATTACTGAATGCTCAGGTCCAGATGTTCACTGCTTTCAGGCAGAGAGGAAGAGGAAGGGGCAAAAGAGAAAACTCTCAAGGAAGGGACAGAGGTGGCCAAAATCATAACCAAAATTACTCTGGTAATCACCAGCAACTTCAGCAGTCGGCCCAACAGCAACAATCTGAGTGTTATAACTGTGGGAAGACTGGCTATTGGAGAAATAATTGTCCATACCTGGCTTCACAACTGCCTCCCCCTGCCACCAACAACAACCCATTTGCATCTGAAACATCACAACAAGCCAATCCTTTTTTGCAGCAGTGAAATTCATCCTGGACTCCACCAAATTGGTCTGAAGGCCATAATCAACCTCAAGCACAATAGGGATTCCCTGAACAACTTCAACAGCAATTGCTTCCCTTATTGCCAATAGACCAAACTGGGCCATACATCACACTGATGCTTATAAACGGTAGACACCCCTTTTTGATAGACACCGGGGCTACTAAATCCATGTTAACCTCGTCAGCTGCAGCAGGTATTACTCTTTCAAATAAATCTACCAAAGGGGTAGGAGTTTACGGAGTGTCTATAGAATATCCAGAAGCTATACCAACACCGGTCACCTTGGGCCCTCTACAAGGGGAACATGCTTTCCTTGTAGGCCCGTCAGCGCCATTAAATCTTTTAGGTAGAGGCTTGCTTTGCAAAATGGGGGCTATTATTTTCTGTTCTGAAGATGGTGTCTTCCTATAGGTGCCCCCAGATACCTACAATAAAGCCCTTGGCCTTCTCGGTGACTCGGTGTCTCTGCAACTCCTAACAGCCCCAGATCCACTAATGACAAAACATTTAGATTCACTTCCTGCCTCCCTGTAGACTACCCATGACAATGATGTTGGGCTACTCATGTCTGCTACTCCCATTTGTATAACGTTAAAACCTGGTGCTCAGTTACCTTCTATACCCCAATACCAACTTTCTAAAGAAGCAGAACAAGGTATCCAACCAGTAATATCCTCTTTGATAGAGCAGTCTATTATCGTTCCCACGGTGAGCCCGTGTAACACACCAATTCTCCCGGTCAAGGAACTGGGAAGACAGGCTTATCATTTCGTGCAGGACCTTAGACAAGTCAATAAGGCCGTTCTGCCAGCCTTCCCAGTAGTGCCTAACCCTGCCACTATCCTTAGCTGTATTCTCCCAGCTGCTGAGTACTTCACAGTAATAGATATTTCTTCTGCCTTCTTCTCTATACCGGTCCATGTAGATAGCCAGTATCTGTTTGCCTTCACATACAAGGGGCAGCAGTACACTTGGACAAGGTTACCACAAGGTTATGTTGAGTCCCCTACACTCTTCTCTAGGGAAATGTTCCGACAATTACAGGATCATAAGTTGCCAACTACTTCAGTTTTAGTTCAGTATGTTAACGATATACTGATTGCCTCTGTGACCAAGCAAGCACGCTTGGATGACTCACTACTGGTACTTTGGTTTCTGGCTCAGCGAGGATTTAAAGTTAATAAGGCAAAATTACAATTTTGCCAGCCTGAAGTCAGTACTTGGGTCACATTATTGCAGCTGTCTCTCACCGTGTTCTGCCCTCATGCATTGAAACCATTCAACGGGCTCCCAGGCCCACTACCCAGTATTAGTTAAGAGGGTTTCTGGGACTAGCAGGGTATTGTAGATAATGGGTCCCTAATTTATCTGAGCTTTCAGGACCACTTTTATCTCCACTAAAGAAGGACATAACTGATCCTTTGCCCTGGTCAAATGATCATGAAGCTGCTTTTCAAGCTATCAGATCTGCTCTAATAAACCCACCCGCTCTTGGTCTGCCTGATTATACTAAACCATTCTTTCTATTCTGTTCAAAATGAGACAAGTTTGCACTGGGTCTCCTGGCTCAACCCCGAGCAGGAGGTTATAAACCAGTGGCTCATTACAGTACTCAGTTAGACCCAGTAGTGGCGGGATACCCTCCCTGCCTGAGGGCAGTGGCGACAGCAGCCTTATTAGTATATATGGCAAGCCCTTTGACCCTGGGCCATCAAACTGTACTAGCAGTGCAATACGTGGCACAAGCCCTCCTTCTGAAAGCTACAACCCAGTATCTTTCACCAGCCAGACATAGTAAGTATGAGATAAATTTGCTCAGTAACCCTGCATTACAAATTGTTCGCTGCCCACCACTAAACCCAGCCTCTTTGATTCCAGCAGATACTGAGGGAGAACCCCATGACTGTGTGTGTGTTGTTAACTCTGTGCTTCCTTTTAGGATCAATCTTGCTGATACCCCACTTGCTAACCCTGACTACGTCCTTTTTGTTAATGGATCCTGCTTATGTAATGAACTTGACCAACTAAAAGCAGCATGGGCAGTATGCTCACCACATGAAGTAATTTCTACCGGTAGGCTACCAGCAGGCACTTCAGCCCAAGTGGCAGAACCTGTGGCATTAATGCATGCATGCAAACTGGCAAAGGGAAAAACTGTTACAATCTACACTGACTCTAGATATGCTTATGGTGTTGTACATGATTGTGGGACATTGTGGAGAGAGTGTCGATTCCTGACGTCCTCTGCAACTGTTATAAAACATGCCTTTTATGTTAATAACTTACTAGGCAGTAGTCTACTTAACACTGAAAGTGTGATAAGAGACCTTGGGACACAGGTGGACAGTAGTCTCTCGTTTGATAATCACATCGCCACAGTGGTCAGGAAATCCTTCTACATCGCACACCTCATCACAAAAGGTTTCTCATCCAGAAAAAAAGAGGTCATTGTTCCCCTCTACTCATCACTCATTAGACCCATTATAGAGTACAACACCCCTTTTAGTATGTACCTCACAAGACATTTACAACAACTGGAAAGGCCGCAGAAATACCTCACAAAGAGGATTACTGGCCTCAAACAGATGCCCTATGCAGACCTTCTCAAAAACTCCAGCTTTACTCCGTTGCATATCGCCTACTCAGAGGCAATCTCTGCCTAACATACAAAGCTATATTAAACCCAGAGCTGTTGGACATGCTCCACTTAAAGAAATCCCATTCCCTCCAAGCTACATGCTCTAGGGACCTAAACCTTGCCACCACGATAAACAGAACATTCTGGAGGGATAGATTCCTGTCCCAGAGACTTCCCATACTCTGGAACAGACTATCTATGTCAAACAGAGCTCCTCATTAGCACTCTTCAAGAAAAATCTTGATGATTGGATGGGTAATAGGAAATTCACCCCAGGGATCACTTCTGTGGCTCTGCTTGACAGGGGCACAGGAAAATAATTTTCTTGGGTGGCGAAAGCCAGGGTACCTTTTTGGCTAGGCTTGTATAGGCCCTCGGGCCAATAGCCTAGTACCTACCTATGAACCTATAAAGGCCTTACTCTTGCCTACAAAAATTGCTGTTGTAAAATATGCAGCTCACCAATCAGGTGACTCTTTTAAGACAAAAGGCAATACATTAGGTGACTGTGCTGCCAAACAGGCTGCACTAAATGGTGCTGTTCAGGAAAATGATATGCAGCCTATCTAGCAACAGTCTATGCAGATGTCTTTGTTCACACATGATGTTTTAAAGGCTTTACAGTGTGAAGCTACAGAAGCTGAAAGAGAGACTTGGCAAAAGTTTCAGTACTTTAAAAATGCACAGTCTATTTGGCAACATCCTGATGGCAGGCTCATTTGCCCAAAATCTATGCATTTTTCTGTTATAAAGGCTTACCATTTACCTTCCCATATTGGCATTCAGGCTTTACTGAAATTGATTCTTTGAGACTGGTTTGCCCCCTCCCTCTCAGCTTCTGTATGCCATTTTATCAGTACTTGTTCTGTATGTTTACAGCATAACATTCCAACAGGGACTGGAGCCCAACCTCAACCTGTGCCAAAACTTCAGGGGCCTTTCTGCTCCTTGCAATGGGATTTTATTAAACTACCATCCTGCAATCATTTTAAATATGTATTAATTGTTGTTGATGTCTTTTCTGGTTGGTTAAAAGCGTATCCATGTGCCAAAATGATGCTGTCTCTGTTGCTAAAAAACTATGTTATGATTTTATCCCCAGATTTGGAGTTCCCTGTACTATATACTCTGATGGGGTACACATTTTACTTTTCAGTTAACTCAGGCACTATGTTCTATGCTAGCCTCCATGCTTAAGTTTCACTGACCTTATAGACCTCAAGCCTCTGGCATTATTAAACGAATAAATCAAACTTTAAAGACAAAGTTAGCAAAACTTACCTCAGAAACTAGAATGACATGGGCACAAGCCCTTCCTTTAGTGTTGCTTTAAATCCGCTCTCAGGCTCACCCAACAAAAGGTGTCTCCCCTCATGAAATTGTTATGGGATGCCCCATGCATCTCCCCATGACTCTGCCTCCAGCCTTTTCTGCAACTGATAATTTTGATGCTAATGTTCTGCTTTACTGTAAATCTCTTGTTTCTGTCTTACAGCAGTACCACAAACAAGTTGCAGCAGCCCAGCAATCCCCAGATCCTTTCCTGGAACCTTCCTTACTACCTGGGGACTGGCTATATATAAAATAATTTTCTCGAAAAACGGCTTTCCAACCTCGTTGGAAGGGACCATTTCTGGTACTTCTCACCACCTCTTCAGCAGTCAGACTTCAAGGCTCTCCTGTGTGGATCCACGTGTCACAAGTGAAAAAGGGTGAACCATCAGATTCTCAACAACCTCTTTAATTCACAGCTCCTGTTTCTAAACCTGTTGCAGCTCGCACCAGAAGCAAAACTGCCACACTTCAGGATGATGGCTGACGACAAAAAGTTACTCTGTTCCACATCTTCAGTATCACTTCCTGCTTCACCAGTGCAATGCGCCTTTCCTCAATGTTACTGCATGGCCATTCTTATCACCATTCTTATTGTACTAATTTTCCTACTCTGGCCATTCCTCTTCACAGCAGATACCATCTCAGTTCACAAAAGAACAGCATGGCACCCACCTTTTAACACTTACCAGGCCATCAAATATACCTATGCTTCCACATTCAATGTCTCTTATTGCTGGATCTGTACTGCTATCCCTTCTGTTCATGAGGGATTGTCATTGACGGTGTCCCCACTAGATGTTATTGAAATTTGGACAAACCTGCTTAACAATAGAGCTAGTATTGCATCTGCAAATTCAGTCGCCTTGCAGCTGTCCCTTCATCACAACGGCATTCTGTGCTTCCAGTGAAACTATTCAAAGCGACACCACTGGACCTGAAAAATGGGATGGAGAGCCTGCAATTACACAATTCAATATCAGTGCAACTATACAAACATGATAAATGGCACACAACATACTTTCACGGGATGCCGAGTCCAGCTCTTTCCAATACTCCAAATATTGCAAGAAGCTTCATTTAACACCACTAGTACCACTGCCACAGTAATAAGGATAATCTTACATGGTATGAATTTAAATAGCACTATGTCTATGAATATCACAACATTGGTTCAAGACTGATATTTTGTATGTGGCCGTAAGGCTTATAAATGGTTACCAGAACACTGGTCTGGCAGCTGCTTCAAGGGATATTTGGCTCCAGCCATCCGACATGTAACCATGCTGCCTCAGGGACAGATTCAAAATTCTAGGGAGGCAAAGAAACCTACCAACCCAGTAGGACAGGTAGATGCTTCATGGATCTATCATCATGACCTTGCTCATGCTAGCACCAAGGGACTGGCCCATATGGACCTAGGAGACAATGTTATTTCATGGGCGGGCATTATCCCTGCCTATGGAGCCATTAAATCAATCTGGGAACTCAGAAAGCTTTCTAAACTTCTTGAAGTCTTAAGCAATGCTGCCTTTTCAAGCTTTAGAACTGGTGACTGATAAACTGACTGCCATGAGGACTGTGGTCCTCCAAAATCACATGGCCCTTGATTTTGTGCTTGCTACAAAAGGGGGTACTTGTGCATTAATCCAGGAGGAGTACTGTACTTTTATTCCTGACAACCAGCACGAAATTGAGAGCCATCTTGAACTTATACAAAAGGTCTCTGAATTCTCTGAAGCTGAAAAAGCTGATAGCTCCACTTGGGCTTGGCTAACCAATCTCTTCTCTGGATGGGGAGGAGGCCTACTGAAACTGATTTTAACAATTGCAGTATTAATCATTTTTGTTTTTTTATTATTGTTTATAATAAAAGCCTGTATATTGAGGCTTATATCTTCCAAAACGAATGCCAAAGTGCCTAACTTTTATATGCCTGCAGTAACTGATGATGTCCAAGAAAAGAGTAGTATTAATGATGAGATTAAAAAGCTTAATAGCATGGTTATGTTAAAGTTTGGAAAAATGTATGAGAAACTAAAGGGTGATGCTTACAGAGCATCAAATGGGGGGTTGTAAAGTATGAAGGAAAATGTAAGTGTATTAGAAGGCATGAGCATGCGATAAAATGCATGAACCTGAAATGTATTGTACATAGAGACGTGACAGTCTGCACATAGTGGAAAGTTATTGAGGAAAGAGACTGCCTGAAAGTAGTAAACATGTCTATATATGGAAATGCATCTGATTTTCTTTTTTCTGCCAAGAGATGTAATGACATCATGTAACTTTAGCTCTAAGGGGGAATGCGCCTATTGGTTAACCATGTTTCCAGCGTTCTAATTTGTTCAGTGTTACTTTTCTAATGAGTCAGCATTTAATAGTCTATATAAGCTGTCTTTTATTTTACACTACTCATGGACCAATACACTTGCCCAACATTTCCTGGAATTCATTAATTCCAGTGCCCTGGACCAGCTCATTCTTACCCCCACTAGAGGTAGCAACATCCTTGGCCTGGTCATTACTAACATGGGCAACCGTTGCTCTACACCAATAGTCAACTTCTCCCTGGTTAGATCCGACCACAAACTAATCACCTTGGAAATCCACCCCCCCCCCCCCGCAAAGGTAACCACCATGAAAAACTTCTCCAAAGCTAACTTTGGGCTCCTAAGAACAGAGGTGGCTAACTTCAAGGCACCCATGCAAATGGAGAATAGTTGCATGACCGTCGAATCATACACCAATGCACTGTACGAACATGTACACAAATGTATGGAACTCATCATACCCAATAGAACCAAGACGCTCTCCTCCCAAAAACAGAAGCCAGTCTGGTGGTCCCCTGTCATAAACAAACTCTACAACAGAAAGAGAAAACTGATGCTGAATAAGGCGAGGTCCCAAGACTGAAAAAACTCCCTTATCAGCCTCAACAAAAAGTTGAGATCCCTCATCAAATCCTTTAACGCTAGCTTTGAAAACAGAATTGCAGCAGATAGTAAAGACAACCACAAGGCCTTCTATAGTTATGTAAAGAACTTCCACGGCAATACTCAGATTTGCTCTGAGCTACTGCACAATGGTGCCTCCTATACCAAGCCAAAAGATATTGCCAATATACTGGCCGACAGATTCAGTGCCAGCTTTTCCTCCTCTCTCCCCCAAAGGACCAATCATAATGCCAGTAGATTGCCAGGCACCCAGTATTACGGCTGCACAGGTTAAAACAGCACTGTCCAAGGCCAAGAATACAGCCTCTATGGGACCTGACAATATCCCTGGCTGTGTTCTATATGAACTACAGAGTGAACTGGCACATCACCTGTGTGACCTGTTCAATCACAGCCTCACCTCAGGCTTTGTCCTTACCGAATGGGGTACTGCTATAGTCATTCCTCTCCACAAAGGAGGAGCGACTACAAACCCTGGGAACTCTCTGTCCATTAGCCTGACAAGTCTGATAGGCAAAGCTATGGAACACATCATCATGGACTTAATAAACAAGGATATAGGGAATCTCCAAACTCTGGCTCCCACACAGTTTGGATTTGTGAGGGGTAGATCATGCTTTTCAACTTGGTCGACTTCTTTAAGTCAGTCACCAGAGCTGTGGATGAAGGCAAGGTGGTTCATACCACCTACCTTAATCTGGTCAAGGCCTTTGATACCATTGCCCACTCAGGAATCATAGAAAAACTTACTAAGCTAGGCATCAGCCCCTATATCACTAGGTGGGTTGCAAACTGGCTCACAGATAGAACCCACAGTGTGAAAGTAGCTGACTCCAAGTCAGACTGCAGACCAGTCATGAGTGGAGTCCCACAGGGATCAGTCCTGAGTCCTCTCCTGTTTGGTATCTACTTCTCAGAAGTCCAGTCCAACACGAAGGGACTCTGGCTGACAAAGTTCACAGACGATTGCAAGTTGGGTGCCATTATTAAATCCCCAAGTGATGTTGACATTCTACAGAAAGGCCTCACTGAGACCAACGACTGGTGTGAGAACCATGGCCTTAAGCTCAATGCCAAAAAAATGTGTCATCATCCCCTTTGGAAAAAAACATTTCCCATGAACTACCACATTGATGGTAGTCCACTGAACACAGGAGGGGTTATAAGAGATCTGGGAACACAGGTTGACAGCAACCTCTCTTTTGACCACCACACTGCCACTGTGGTTAGAAAGTCCTTCTATGTGGCACATCTCATTAATATGGGTTTTGCATCCAAGAAGAAAGAGGTCATTGTGTCCCTCTACTCTTCCCTCATTAGGCCAGTCATTGAGTACAATGCCTCATTTGGCATGTACCTCACTAGACACCTGCAACAACTGAAGAGGCTGCAAAAGTACTTCATAAAGAGGATCCTAGGCCTTAAACACTTGTCCTACATGGACAGACTCAAAAAACTCCAACTATTCTCTGTCTAATATCACCTACTTAGAGGCGATCTCTGCTTGACTTATAAAGCCATGTCTGACCCAGCTGTGTTAGAAATGCTACATCTAAAGAAATTCCAATTCCTCTGCACCGCACACTCCAGAGACCTCAGCCTCCTTACCACAATCAACAGAACATCCTGGAAGGACAGGTTCATAACCCAGAGACTGCCCATGCTATGGAATAAACTTCCCATACATGTCAAACAGAGCACCTCACTGGCCCTCTTCAAGAGAAATCTTGATGAGTGGATGGGAAATAGAAAATTCACCTCACGGATCACTCCAGTGGCTCTACTCAACAGAGGGACTGGAAAATAAGTTCAGGTGGCATGATGCCAGGGTAATCCTATGGGCTAAGCTTGTAAAGGCTCAAGGGCCATTAGCCTAGTACACACCTATGAACCTATAATTTTATGTGCAATATTAAGATTATCTATCTATAACATTATGGTATAATGTAAGTAGTTATATATGTATTAATGTCTTGTTGTATTATGTCTACGTGATAACTGTACATTTGAGTCCAGAGATATGGAATTTTGTTCAGTTGTGTGATTCTGAATGACAATAAAGTTTACTTTGACTTTTGACTTTAGTTCTGAGTGAATGTGGTATTTCAGCCTTAAAGATAGTGCACACTTTCCTTAAGGAAGATCAAAGCAAAAGAAAGGGAAACAATAAACTGTGATTTAAACAATCAATACCAGCTTGAGTCCTGTTTTCTTTTTTTTAATAAGAATGCAAAACGGTTTTGAGATGGATCAAGCAAAACAAAACTGATACTGAGATGCATGTTGCACTTACAAAGTCGAAAAATGCACTAGTCTGCTACATTTACCAAAATTATTTAAAACACAAATGAAAAAGATAACATTTTTGAAAAGTAATTTATGGAAGACAAGAAAAAGCAACTAGTGCTTTTGCTCTCACTGTTAATTCAGCTATGAACTTTGAACTCTGCTGGAGCTTTATGCTACCTGTGATTTTGCTGTAGCCAGATTGGTTCAGGCTTTTAATGCTGGACTCCTTTATGATACAGTCTGATATTTCTTGTGTTTCTGGTGTTTCACAAATGCAGTGCAGGAGACTGAAGGTTCCATAAAGCTCTGGTAGAAGTCACAAGATAAGATGGTATTGCCTGTAATTTAAGCATATAACTTAGTGCTGAGGTCAATCGTACAGAGCAAGCAGGAATCCTGCTTAGGTACAGTTACTAGCTTCACTGATTTATTTTCATTCCAACAGTGTATGATTTTTTATATGGTGTTCAATGCCCATTGCTACATTTTATTGCAGTGTCAGTAGTGCAACAGTTAGCACACTCACTTTTGATGCATAAAGATGTGGATTCTATTCCCATATGAGGTAAATATATTTATTGATTGATGGATTGATTGATTGATTGATTGATTGACATTTGATTTCCCTGAAAGTCTGACTGGGTAGAAGCCCATGTTCAGCGGAGGCCCAGGGAGAAAATCTCAAAATTATTACAAAACATTTTTAATAATAATAATTATAATAATTATACATTCTTCAAAAAACATCTGCAGTTCAAATAATTAAAGCAAATTAAATATAATATAAAAACATTGGTTAATCGATACAAGATATATGACCATCATTTAATATTTATAGAAATTTTAGACAGTTTGTATGGAAATTAAAGGTAAGTTAGTTTAATACAAACAGGAATTGCAATATGAAGTGAAGCAAAAACAGGCTTGTAGTATATTTAGAGACAAAGACCTAGTGAAGACAATTAAAGTAGGAGTTTGCTGTGACAAACTGTGTTGAAAGCTTCAGACAAGTCTAGAAATAAGGAAGACACTAGTTTGGCATTATCTCTAGCTTTATTGATAGTAGCTATATAGGTTAGAAGGGCAGTGTTAGTATTATGGGAAGGATAGAAGTCATGTTGTGTAGTGGACAAACTACTCAATAACTGTCCCTAAAAAAAAAGAGAGGTCAGAGACTGGGTAGTAGTTATTTGAAATATTCAGTTACAAAGATGGTTTCTTGAGGGTTGGGATAGTCAAAATGTCTTTCAAGGTGGAAAAAATATATACTATCTGTAGATCAATATGTATGTATACCTTTAAGAAGCGTTCCATAGCCGTGCACAAGTGTATAAATACTGAGCATGTACGAGCCTGACTGCCATTTTGTAGTAAGCTGTTGAGATGTAAGCCTGCATGTCTGTGTGGACTGTCAGTTATTCAGTTCCTTTATATTTTGTACTGTTGCTATCCATCCTGATGTGTTTCTGTGTAATAAAGCATATAAACAAACCACCCTACCTGTTTTCTTCAATAGTAAACTAAAAAGAGCGACATGGTGTCAAAATGGTATCCAGAAATCCAGATTCAAGACCAGAAGGCATTAAGTTAATAGTGGAGGAATGGATCATCCCTGCGGCACATATAACACACAAAAAAAGTCAGAAATGAATTTCATGTACCAAAACGTACTGAAATTATTTCTTATTCAGAAAATATATAAGCACTCGGAACACTCAAAACAAATTTCTAATTAAATGAAATGTCTGAGACTGCAACATATTGATAAAATATTCAAAATAGTCACAAAAATATGTGAAACAAAGTCCAAATAGAATAAAATGAATAAAATAAGGGAAACAACTGCATTTTTTTTTGCTATGAGATATGTTTTCACATTAATTAAAGCTATTCAAGATATCCAAAGTATACAGAGTGTTTGCATGTTTGTGCAGTATTACAGTGCAGTTATTTCCCAAAATACAGCCATTTTGAAGCATATTTCGCAAACTACAGTATTGTGAAGAGTTTATTGTGCATTTGAATGTTATTACAAGTACTGTCTGTGTGTGCATGTTTGTATATAATTACAAGGGCTGTATTTTCAGTGTGTTTGGCCTTACTTTGTTGGCATGGCTGAAGGATTTCGAAAACCAGTTCCAGTTGTCTTTGATAATATTTGCAGAGAATTGGAAAGTGTTTGAGAAAGAGTATGGATATTTTCATACACGCTGCATTTTCTGATAAAGATGACCATACAAAGTCATTTATTCTGCTTAATTTAGCTGGTTCAGAAGCCACTGAAAGAGAGCAGTCATTTGTGCATGCATCTACTGTACTTGTAGGAGAGAGGGAAAACCATCAGATAGTTATACCGGCTGAGTCAAGGGAAAACCCTGAGTGCTTAAAATATAAATTTACAGAAATGTGTAACCATCAAATGTATATTACAATGGAAAGGCACTTATTTTACACAAGGGATCAAAAGCCTAGGGAAACGTTTGCAGTATATATAATCAACTTGAGAATCAAAGCTAAACATGCAGATTTGGTGATTTTCAGGATGAGTTGATAAAAGACAGACTTGTGTGTGATATTAAAGATGATGCCGTGAGAAAGATTTTGCTTGTGACAGTGATTTAACTTTGAATAAGGCCATTGAGATTTGTCAGATATATGAGCTGACAGAAAAGCACACAAATATGCTTACAAATGAGAAATGCATACTTCCAGTATTTTCTAGTGCTCATGTTGATAGCATGAAGCACATGGTTAAAAGAAACAGGCCCAAGCACTTGGCAGCAACTGTAAGCCCTGTAACAGTCACTGGGAAGCCCTGTACCTTTCTACCAAATTCCAGACTGCACACAGTCTCAGTGAAGGGGTCTATAGTAGATCCTCAAAAGTTGTAAACAGTGAATGCTATCTGCAGTGAAAATGCCATACAGCAAACTGTAAATAGTGAGATCGCACTACAGTGAAGATCAGAAAATTTGCCCTTTCCTCACTGTAGTGCGATCTCGGAGTTGGTATATATAATTAGTGGGGGGTGCAGCCCCCACATTACTGAATTCGCTGCATGGCATTTTTGCTGTAGATAGTGTTCACTGTTTACACCTTTCGAGGATATAATATAAACCCCAGTGAAGTACAAGAGTGAGTCAGCAAACTCAAAGAATGTGTCTATACCCAGTTTCATAGTCAACTGTCATAAATGTGGAGCAAATCATAAACTCAAAAGAGAAAAGTGCTTAGTTTTTGGTCAGCAGTTCCACAAATGCAATAAGAGGAATTGTTTCAAAAGGTTTTATTAATCAAATAAGGAGCATTCTTTTATTAAAAGAGAACATTCAAAGAGACAAGTTGATCAATTAGAAAGCTATGATCCTACTTTTTATGTCGATGGTGTGTCAGTGCTTAATGAAAGAGTCAATACAGTAGATTTATGGGCAAAGAATGAAGTATTTAGTACTATTCAGATAGATGGAAAACCCATAGAGCTCAAAGCTGACACAGGTTCAAAAGTGCAATGTTATGTCAGCAGAAATATTTGCTAGAGTATGTGCTGGTGAGAAGCTTGACTTGACAAAGTGTGTGAAGCTTGTTGCTTATGGTGATGAAGAAATTCAAACCGAAGGTTCAGTACTGCTTTCATGTTACTCTGCTGGGAACAGCTATGACTTGCAATTTTACATAGTCAAAAGGCACATACAGTCATTATTAGGCCTCAGTTTGAAAATTAGACTACTTTCATTTAATAAGGAAGTGCACCATGTAAACTTTAAAGGCCACTGTTCTAATATTGCCCAGACTATTTTCCTCCTACCTATGCTGATCTTTTTGAAGACAAACTAGGTGAACTTCCAGTTGTGCACTCCATAAAGTTAGACCCTGAAGTCAGTCCAGTTGTCAGGCCAGCCTGGAGCATTTCAGTACCTATGCAGAACAGAGTTAAGGCTGAGCTAGATAAAATGGTGCAGCAAGTTGTAATTTGTTCATTGGAAGAACCAACAGAATGGGTATCCTCCAAGGTCGTAGCTCATAAGAAAAGCTCAGATGATATCAAAATATGTATTCATCCAAGAGAATTGAACAAAGCACTGAAAAGAACTCATCATCCAATTCGTACAGTTGAAGAAGTTGCTGCTCTTACGCCAAATGCCACTCCTTTTTTCTGTCATAGATGCAAAGAGTTTATTTCAGCAAATTTTGCTTGACAAAAAAATCTTCATTACTAACCACTTTCAGTACTCCTTTTGGCAGGTACAGATTTTTGAGAATGCCTTTTGGGATCAATTCTGCCAGTGAAGTCTTCAGCGTGTAATGGACCAAATTTTTTCTAGGTATTCATATGCTATTATAGTAGATGATATTCTAGTAGGAGGTAATGGTCAAGATGAATATGATTGAAACCTCAGGAAAGTTCTGGAAAAAGCACGTGAAGTGAATCTTAAGCTGAATCCTCAGAAGTGCAAATTCAGGCTATGAGAAGTTACTTATATTGGTCATTTATTTAACAGGTCAGGCTTATGACAAGATCTTTCAAAGCAAACAGCAATTCTTGAGATACCAGCTCTAGTTCAAGCCTTACAACATTTTCGTGGCATGGTTAACTACCTAGGCGAGTTCATTCCAGACTTAAGTCAACTTTCAGTCACACTTAGAGAGTTGGCATGCAAAAATGTACCTTGGTCATGGTCAGGGAAACATCAAAGAGCATCTGATGTCCTGAAACAGAAAATTGCCAGTCCACCAGCTCTCAGATACTGTGATATTCACAAACCAGTAACTCTTTCTTGTGATGCTTTGAAGTTTGGTCTTGGTACAATCATTCTTCAAGAGGGTAGACCAGTAGCCTATGTGTCCAGAACTCTAACTAAATTGAAATGCAGTATGCACAGATAAAGAACTTTTGGCAATTGTGTTCGCATGTTTGACATTCCATGATTATATTTATGGTAGACCTATCCAGATTGAAACAGAACACCAACCTCTAGTTACTATTTTGAGAAAGCCTATGCATACAGCTCCTGCCAGATTGCAATGCATGATGCTGAAATTGCAGAAGTATAATTTCACTCTTGTCTACACAAAAGGCAGACTTCTTTATATTGCTGATACATTGTCCAGGTTGCCCAGAAATACACTGAAGAGCATGAAAATGAGAAACTTGATTTTGAAGTCATGGACGTGAGACATTTTTCTTCCACACATTTTGATGAGCTTAGAAGTCATACAATCTCAGATCCAGTTCTTCAGACGCGCAAACACTTTATCAGTCAAGGATGGCCATCAAAGCAATCTTGTTTATCTGCAACCTTATTTTCTTTACAGCAACGAGATTTTGTTTGACAATGCTGTCATCATGAAAGGTCCAAAAGTGATTGTTCCAAAATCCTTGCAACAAGAGTATATTACTATCTTGTATTGTGGCCACCCAGGAACTGATTCTACCAAAAGAAGGGTGAGAGAACTAGTATTTTGGCCTCCGATGTCAAGGGATATTGAGAGAGTACTTTCATCTTGTTCTGTATGTAATAGTACTAACCCATATCAATGGAAAGAACAACTTCAGGTAAATCAGATTCCTCAGCTACCTTGGTCAACAGTAGCTAAAGACATTTTCAAATGGAATGGTCAACATTATTTGGTGTTAGTAGACTCTTATTCAAATTGCTTCGAAACTGACCTACTTCCTAGTCTAGCATCCAGTGCTGTCATTATTAAGTTAAAGCATCATTTTGCAGCCCATGGTAGTCCGTACAAAGTTATTTCTGACAATGGTACACAGTTTACAAGCAAGCAATTCAAAAGATTTGCTGAAGAGTGGGACTTTACTCATGTTACCAGTTGCCCTGAGTACCTGGTGTCAAATGGTTTGGCAGAATGTGCAGTTCAAAGTGCAAAACAATTGCTAGAGAAATCAAAATGAGACAATAGCAATGTTTTCTTGAATCTCTTTAATCCCATAAATAACCCTCGTGATAAACATTATGATTCACCTGCACAGAGACTTCTGTCGAGACAAACCAGAACCATACTACCAATTAGTAGTACATTATTGGATCCATGTGTTAAGAACAACAGATCAGTGAAAGCCAATCTGTTAAAGAAGTGCTTATCCCAGAAGTCCTATTATGATAAGACCAGCAAACTGCTCAATCCTTTACGAGAAGGGGAGATAGTGAGGATGCAAATGTCCAAATGTTTTGATCGGATTGGTGTCATGAAAAGTGTATGCCCAGATCCAAGATCGTACATTGTGGAATCACAAAGAGCAGAGTTTAGGTGGAACTGGAAACATTTGCTCCCCCGTGTCCAAGCCTGTATTGCAGTATCATACCTGCGAGAAATACTCTAAATCTCAGAGTGAGTAATCCAGCGTTCCAGTTCCTGAGAACATTCCTGTAAATATCCCTGTTCCTGAGAAGAATCCCAAAACTCCAGAATCTGTTCACCAATGACTGTCCCTGTTGCTTAACCCAGTTCTGATTGCTTTATTACTAGATCAGGTTACACTCTCTTTTTCAAATGTCATTTTATTGTGGGTAATTCATTAAAGAGGGAGGATGTAGATCAATATGTATGTATACCTTTAAGAAGCTTTCCATGGGCTTGCACAAGTGTATAAATAGTGAGCACATGGAAGCCTAACTGCTATTTTGTAGTAAGCTGTTGAGATGTAAGCATGCATGTCTGTGTAGTCTGTCAGTTAATTAGTTCATTTATATTTTGTACTTCTGCTATCCATCCTGATGTGTTTCTTTGTAATAAAGCATATAAATGAACTACCCAGCCTGTTTGTCTTCAATAGTAAACCAAGACGAGCGACACTATCCTTCAATGATGAACCAACATCTAGTTAGTTACTGGCCTAGTACATTATTAGACTTGATGGACAAGGATCTAGCCTGCATGGTGTCAGTCACAAACTAGAGAAAACAGTAGTGAACTCTTCAATATTAGAAGTATTGAACACCAGCCAAAATGTAATTAAGCTGAAAGGTGGAGTTACTGTGACACCCTTATTAACAATTGAAGGAAGAGCAGTCCTGCTGGAGGCAATCTTGTTTCAAAGAATAAAGTAGCAGACTCACTTTCTGACCCAGATAAAGCTCTTCTAGTGCTCAAATAGGCTAGGCTTCACAGTCAGTCTGAACATTTTTAGGTGGTAGACAAACTGTGCAGCCCAGCCTGTCTGTCTGTCGATCTGTCTACATTTTTTAGATAATATGTTTAACAGACAGGCTGGGCTGTACAGTTTGTTTACCACCTGAAAAAGTGCAGCTGACTGACTGGCCACTGAAGAGATCTAGACAGAAATTCTGCTTAATTGCATAAAGTTCATTGGGTTCAACCCTTTCATTCCACAGTCTCACTGGACACCAGTGATACTGCAATCTGTGCTCAGCTCTTTGCAAAAGATTAAGATTATGGTGAAACCAAGGCTCACATCTCTCAGCAGAGACAGGCAAACATTACCTGAGACCAATGGTCCAAAGTCAGAAAGAGAGAGAGATTTATTATAATTTTTGACTAGAGCATCTATAGAGTTGGCAGCACTCTCCAATAGGGACTGAAGGAGCATATTTCAAAAAAAAAAAGATCTGCACTAATGTGATTAGTATACAAACCTCAGTTCAAGATCAGGAGGATTATAATGGAGCAGAACAAGGGCAAAGTGGAGTAGGAGGTGATATGATCAACTGGCTGTTTCCACCACCAAGTCAGTCATGACTGTATTCATTAGGAAAAAGGTCTAATGTATGCCCAAGGTTATGTGTTGCAAAGCTAATAACATGAGCAAACTGAAAACCTTTCATATTACAGTTAAATTTATTACCTAGACATACTGTTTCATCATCCACCCAAACATTAAAGTCAACCAGACTGACCAGGTGACGTGACTCATGAATAAATCTATAAGGAATCACTAAATTTCTGTAGGAATGCCCTTGCACCACCTGGTGGACAGTAGTTGAGGAGAAACCTACAGACTGAGCCTGTAACTAGTATGTTCCAAGCAGTTGGAATCTCTACTGCTCGCCGTAGATTACCTGAGTTTGTTATCAATACTAATAGGAACCCCCCACCCCTAATCCTACCTCTCATTGTTCTCATGGTGGATTATCAGCAGCTAGATTCATGCTAAAATTGTGAGGTCTCAGTAATGAATGCAAGGGCAACATCTCACAATAAGTCATAAATAATACCTGTCTTGTTAGGTATGGACCTTGCATTAGGATATAAGGCCCTAAGGGGATCATAAAATATTGCTTCCCTGATACCTGCTGTTGATGGTAATTTGGGGCCCTGGGTACAGTAAGGAAAACAGGGTATGAAAACTGCTCAGAAAGCAATAGTATCTGGCCCTACACCTCAACACTGGAATGCACACAGAGATGTCAGATGAAAGCTGACTAAGACATCTACCTTTATGTTTATGTAGTATGCATAGACATCTATAAAGTTGAAATGCAAGTCAAGACAATCTGCTTTTGGTAATAAGGAAGTAAATCCAGTATTAAAGCTTTACTATAATATAAAACCATATTAAAATATTGAAATAAAATGGAATATGTTAATGACAGTTAAATAGGACTAAATATAGTATAAAAATAAAATAAACCTGTAATGATAAAATAAATATAAAAGGATAAAATGGCACAATAATGTAACATGAATAGCACTGTTAAATGAATAAAACTGAGTTAACAACAAACATTGTAATAAATCAATCCAGGCAGTAAAACCAAATAAGAACAAGTCACCAGAATATATTGATTAGTTTCTTTTGGCAGAAAACAATGCAGTAAATACCTTGTGCCATATAGTAAGCATTGTTAAAACTATTTCCCACCCTCTGTCTCCTTCCCTTACTCTTTTAGTAACTAGAGCTGGAGGTCAGCATCCCTCATCATAAGTCTTAAACCAGGGACTTGTGAGCTGTAGTTGTGCTGAAGTAAATCACACAGAGAATTCAATAAGCTTACTCACTGGAAACGTAAAGTGAAGTTAAAATTCATGGACGACCAAATAAAAGCTGTGCATTCCACTAAAATCCAGTCCAAAAGTTATAGCATGACACGATTAACAACTAGCATTTGAGCCACTCAAACAAAATTTCTAAGCAAAGCTGCACATTGTGTCCTGATGTGGAAGACAGAAATACTTTATTTATCCTTTGCTGACCAGGTTAGTACCATTAAGTTAGTAGTCTCTTTTCAGGGAAAATCAAAACTGGTATTGATACTACCACAGGAAATTTGGTGGGGCCATAGGGAAACTTCCCTGACTCTTTTTTACAGGTAACATGGGATCTTTTACATCCACCTAAGCTTTCATCAGCTCAGGCAGATGGGGCCTTAGTTTAACATCTCATCCAAAGGATGACACATTTAGCAGTGCACCACCACCTTTTATGCTGCACTACAGTGTCAGCAATCTATTTATCCTCCCTCCCATCTTTCAAAACTACTCTGAAAGACTTCCTAGCTAAAATCTTGGCCTGTTCTTGCTCAGAACCAGGATAAACTACATCCCTAAATGTGAAGAGCACCTTTTCTTTCCTTATACGGCCTTACTTCCTCTTTTTCATTTACTTCTTTACTATCTAATTCTATTTCCTGACTTCCTCTCTAAATATACCATAAACCTATTTTTCCCTCACTTCATATTGCAATTCCTGTTTGTATTAGACAAACTTACCTTTAATTGGTCTACTGTCTAAAATTTCTCTAAATATTAAATGCTTGTCAGATACCTTGTATTGCTTCTTAACCAATGCTTTTATATTATGTCAAATTTGTTATAATTACTTAAACTGCAGATGGTTTTGTTTTATTTTTGAAGACTGTATAGTTACTTTGCTGAAAATATTTTGTAATACTTTGTAGCTTTTCTCCCAGGGCATCCACTGAAAATGAACTTTTATCTAGTTGGCTTCCCAGTAATCAAATGCCAATAAATAAATAAAAGCAGCTGGAGACTTAGCTTATAGTTAGTGGAGTAAATTACCCTTTCCAGTCAGCCTTTCATACTCACCATAATACTAAGACTGCTCTTATTAGAGCAGGCGCAGGCAGTTATCTTCGGATAGCAAGAGATCATTGGCTTTATACAGTGCTGGCCCTTATGAAACTCTCTTGAGCATCTGACACTATGGATGGCACAATCCTAATACAGCACTTTTCCACTGCAATCCTTGACTGGACTATTTCCTACTTGGGAAATGCCTCAGCAATGGAAACCCAAAAGATGACACAACACATACCAAGGAATGTAAAATTAACCAACATTTACCAGAATTAAGCACTTTCATCTTTTTATAAAGGCTTTCAGAATGTGGGTTCATTACTAAAAAACATATTTATACTAAAAATTTAGCAATCATCTAAATGAATACTATTTCATTTCCTGTTACATGTCTCAAATGGTGGAAGAAATGTAAAATGATAAGGGCAATATATTAAATATATAATATATAATACACAAGGATATTTGGTTGAGCATCATCCATCTAAATGAACTAACATAGCTTAAATTAGCCCAAGACTAATTATACTTAATATTTATAAATTAATTATTTAAAACACATTCCACTTGAGTTTGTTGAATAAAAAAAAAACACTGGTTTAAAATATACTGGTATAAACCACACTACTGTCACCCCCTCCCCACCTTGATACATATATTACAACCGTGCTGCTCTCATTTTCAAAACCAGAGCCAAAGATACCTGGTCATTAAACTCTGGTGGTACATTAGCATTCAGTTGTAACTGACATAAAAGTTCTCGGTATTCAAGCAATGTCTCCCATTGCCCTCCCCATGTGGATGAGGTTCAACTTGTTCCAAAATCTAAAATACAAATTTACTCTGAGTGCACTTAACAGAATACCTATAAAGGGCATTAGTTTCAAACATTTTGTTAACCTGAAAAATATGCTCATAAACCTTATTTTTTAAAGCACGTTCTGTCTTCCCCATGTAGTAAGAAAAGCATACCTGACAAAAAACTAAATACACCACACTTTTGGTAGAACAATTAAAATAACAACTTCCCCTAAATGTTTTTCCAGTACTGGGAACAGACATTTCATCGCAGTGCTCCATATAACACACTGGGAGTACATACCATATTTATAAGTGCCCTTTTATCTATAATTGTCGCTAGATAGTTTCTCATTAGTCCCTTTTTCAAGAAGGTTCTTAATGTTATGACCTCTTCTATATGTATATAAAAGGGGTTTAGAAAAAAATGGTAAGCCATTAGACATTTTAGAAAACAGGTCCCAGAATTAGTAATTATTTTCTGAATATTTAACATGTCATGGTTAAACTTCAGTATGAGTGACCTGTTATAATTTGTTCCAACCATCTTCATACTCTCTTCTTTGTTCATCCTAGGGTTGTCAGATCAACCCAATTATTTATCACTTGATGTGCTAGTGCCCAAAAGAGAAACAAACGTTGTACCCCAAACTTTCTAGACTTCACTTTTTAAAATTTTGACTAAAGACCCAGGGTATCTACATTCTAAAAGTTGCTAAGTATAGTCCAGTTCTGTTACCAATCTTCATAAACAGATGTCATATGGACAGTCCTGACCATTTGCCCCTTAACTATATTCTTCTTATATATAGAATATATAGGGCTCTTTGTTTCTACTTGAGTGGTTACCTCCTTCCCCTTGTAACTGAAGTAAATTGACTCTTACATTAAGAGCTGTAATACTTACCTTATAGCTTTAGGACACCTTAGGAAACCTTGTAAACTAATTGTATACTGTTGGTCTGTCTTTCCTGCTAAACATAAGTCAAATTACAGTGATGAGTGAGTGCAAATAACACAGTGCTGAGTGCAGATTTTAGGCCCTTACATTCAACTTATCTCTGGTGTGGTGTCTTGAGTCAATCAGGGTATTCCTTGTAACCACTCCCTTCTCTTTTCCCCCACCCCCCTGTTTCCTCAAACAGGTTAAACTGCTACAATTCAGTACAGGCATCATTTTCAAATCTAGGTGCTTAGGATTTCCCTCTCTTTTCCCCCCTTGGCTGACCTGGTGTGACTTAGTGTAAGTTTCTTTATTGTATGGATCTTTTACTGTGCTTTGTGTAACTGAATGACTTGCAGCTAAATTCTGGTTCTGCACAGACTGCTCTGTTTTATTCAGAGGCTCTATAAGTAGCTAGTGACTTTACTGAATTTCTGTGGTAATATTTGTGTTTAAACTGAACCTGTACCTAGAGAAAATGTATCATCAGAGCTCCTCCTTGCTGCATGTGTTCTTTAATGTTTAAATTGCACACACACATTGAAGAAGTGCTTTTATGACTTGAATAACTTGGGCTAGCTATACCTGAAGTGCTTTTACTGGCAATTTTCCAGTTGTACAATTTGAATAATTGATTTAGTTTTTCTGGTATATCTTTAAAATCTGGCAAGTGTTTATTTGCTGCGTTGCTCTCTTACTTAGGTTTCTTAGCTATAAATCTTAGTTAATTCTGAAGTATGCTACTTTACCCCCCCCCACCAAACCTTTCTGAATGCATTATTATATAATAACTGCCTGTTGTTGCCTTCATGCTTACCCTAGAATTTCTGCTTTTCTCTTTTCCTAGTTGAACTCTACAGTTCCCTACAAAACGGTGTCTACAGGACTGCAATCAGTTTCTCTCAACATTTAAACAGAGTAGGTTACACACGAAAAGCATTTGTTAAGCTTTTGCTTACAGTGCTTTGTAATTAAGCAGGTCACCATATTGGTCAGCCATAGGGCTCTTTGCTTCTACTTGAGTGGTTACCTCCTTCCCCTGTAACTGAAGTAAATTGACTCTTACATTAAGAGCTGTAATACTTACCTTATAACTGCAATAGCCCCACTACGTTTGCCCTCGCTACGCCCGGGCTCTCTTCACTCCTCTCCCTGCCCCCAATTCCCTCCCGCCCCCAGTACCTCTAAATTTATAGTACTATAGCCACTCCCCCACTTTCTAGATCCTATCTGCTTTCATCTGGGATAATTCCACCCACCCCATTCTACTACCTACATTGTAATAGCACCTATTAGCTTTCATCTGGCATTCTCCCATCCCCCTTCCAGTACCTTTACCTCACCACTCTATCTTCTAGTGTTGCATCACCAGGTAAAACAAAGTTCCTTCACTCACTAGCTGAATCACATATAATGATATACGCCTCTTTACTAGCCCTCTTGTTCTCATCATACCTCCTTACCTTGTATGAAAACCAGTTTCTCACGGGATTTCAGGTCCCAAAAGGCCATACTATCACCCCAGCTGTAAATCCTTCCACATTCAACCATACTTACAGTACCAGATCCTATCCAACATCTTGTTCAGTCTATCAACATCTCAACCCCAGGCACATTAGCTCTAGATCCAAACACTACCACAAACTAATAAACGAATTCCTGAAGTTCATCACCAAGTATAGACTCAACCTAATACTTGGTGGTGATATTCACCCCAACCCTGGCCCACTCACTTCAGATACACATACCCCCTCTACTTGTAATCTAAGCTACAAACCTACAATTAATAGGCCAACTAACTCTCTCCTAGTCTGTCATCTCAATATTAGAAGCATTAATAACAAGGTACATGAATTGCATGCACTTCTGGATATCCACTCCCCTGAGATTCTCTGTTTATCTGAAACCTGGTTAAAACCTAACACTAAAGACAATGAAGAAGTGTTACCACCTGGGTACAACATACACAGGCTGGATCGTGCTTCGAGGAAGGGGGGGTGGGGTAGCTGTACTCTATAAATCTGAGTTGAATATCACCATAGATGTAATACAATCTCCTCAGATTAATAACTCTGAGATTCTTGCCACCAAATTGCAACTTAATAAAAATAAATGCATTAATATCATCTGTATGTACATTCCCCCAGGTAACAATATATCTACATTTGAAGATATCCTGCACTGGCTATCATGTCACTACCCCCAAGAAACCCTACTACTTGGAGACTTTAACATAGACTGGGGCACCTGTTCCTTAGAATCCCCAACCACCCATATTAACCTGCATGCATTTACACAAATCATATCCACCCCTACCAGGATAGGTAAACCCAACCAAAAAGAAAGTATACTTGACTGGGTACTCATAAACAGTCACCCCCAACTGTACACCTCTGGCACCCTCCTTAATGGCCTAAGCGATCACCTTCTCACATATGTAATTAAACACAAAACCATTAATTCCCAACAACCCTTACTCAGAAAGGTTAGAAACAATAAAAACGTTGACCCTGCCAAATTCCAACAAGAACTAAACTCATGTAATTGGTCTATTCTAAAACACCTCCCCTTAGAGGAAGCAGCAGCATACTTTAACAACAAATTCCTTGAGATCCTTGATTTGCATGCACCTGTTCGTTCAAAGAGAACAAAGGCAAAAACTGCACCATGGCTTTCTATAGAGTCTAAACTCAAAATTACCCTTAGAAACAAAGCATGGGCTTTATGGCATTCTTCTAAAGACCCTCAAGATCTCATTAAATACAGGCAATCCAGGAACGAAACCAAAAAATCAATTTTGCAAGACAAAAAACAATACTACTGTAATTTACAGACAGTAAACCAAAATAACCCTCAGAAGTTTTGGGCAGGTTTAAATAATCTACTACATCCTAGACAAACTTCAACCCCAATCCCTGCTACTACTATTGATAAAACCCCTGAAGATGTTTCTGATAGTTTTAACCAATTCTTTACTGAGACAATTCAAGCCCTAGCTAGCCAACTACCTCCTAGCTCCCCTGGTCCTGAAAGTAGCACCCCTAGAAACCTACTTGCGTTCAGCTTCCAACCAGTCATCACTTCACTTATCTGTACCTTGATCAAAAAATTAAAACCCACTACACTTTCTGCTGATCAACTCCCTGCCTCTTCACAAATCCTTATCTGTTTAAAAACTTTCATTTGTCTCTCTAGTGCTTGCTGTCTGTAGGCTATTGTGTAAACTGATACATTTCCTCTGTGTAATTATCTCTTGGCTAGTGGGGGCTGGTTCTTTTGTGTTCTTGTAAAAAAAAAAAAAAAAGCTGTTCTGGTTTTTAAGCCCTAACTTTGGTAGGATTTCTGTCTTTGCACACACAGTGCAGACTGGAGAAGTTGTTGACCACAACTGAGCTACAAAATATAAGTATCTTGATTTTTTTTGATTATTTTTACAGATTACTGTTTTTACAATTTAATATATATAAAGCACTTTGTCTATTCAGTATCTTCACAAATCCTTATCTGTTTAAAAACTTTCATTTGTCTCTCTAGTGCTTGCTGTCTGTAGGCTATTTTGTCCCACCCTCCCTCCCTGTTGGTGTCTTGCTCTTATACTTGGTGGCTTTGCAGTTGCCCACCCCTACTGTGACACACCTCCCAGTCTAGTGTCATTAGCTCATTCTGCTTAATACAGAGAGAACATTTGATAAGGCCTTCTGTTCCTCCTTTTTCCCTTTCAAAAAGTAAAACAAAACTTTTTTTTTTTTTTTTCCTCTTTCGCCTGAACCTTCTTGTTTTCTGACTGTCCTTCTCAAACATTTTGGAAATATACAGTATATTTCAGAGCATTTGTTATAACTGTATTTGCTATAACTGATTTAAGTATTTTTTTTCTGGCTTTTTGATTATTTACTGCTTAGCGACTGCATTTTAGCCTGTATATACAGCTCTGCATTCTATTTAAACTGTTTTTGTGTTGATTAACTGTTTTGCACTTAAAAAAGTTATTTGTTGCTTAATTTTACCTGTAGGCTAACACACTCAAGTGCGCTAGCCACTTAAAAGCATTTATAGCATTTACTGTCTGTTTTTCCTCTGTTTTCTGCAAAAAAGAAAAATAACAAAAAAAAAAAACTTGTTTTCCCGCCTTACTGAACTAGAATAGTCCAGTCATCAGAGTTTGCTGATCTCTGGGTTTTGTCTTGGTTCCTGTGCTATTCCATATCCTTATTTGGATAAAAGGAAGCGTCTTTGTTCACCAGTGGGAGTGGGGAGCACTGAGCAGCCTATTTGTCCCTAGAGGAGTGGTTCCAGCCAGAAACTTGTAGTCTATTGGCCATTTTGGGTCAATTCCTAGCTCTTTTCGGCCCCCTGTAATAAAGCCCGCTTTAGAGTGCTTTTTCGCTTGTATTCAACTCAGCACCGCTCCTCGTGGTGTCCTGCAGAGTTCTACAAGCAGCAGAGAGCAAAAGAGTGACTTTTTCCTGATTTAAGTATTTTTTCTGGCTTTTTGATTATTTACTGCTTAGCGACTGCATTTTCGCCTGTTTATACAGCTCTGCATTCTATTTAAACTGTTTTTGTGTTGATTAACTGTTTTGCACTTTTAAGAAGTTATTTGTTGCTTAATTTTACCTGTAGGCTAACACACTCAAGTGTGCTAGCCATTTAAAAGCATTTATAGCATTTACTGTCTGTTTTTCCTCTGTTTTTTGCAAAAAAGAAAAAAAACAAAAAAAAAAAAAAAAAAATTCTTGTTTTCCCGCCTTACTGAACTAGAATAGTCCAGTCTTCAGAGTTTGCTGATCTCTGGGCTTTGTCTTGGTTCCTGTGCTATTCCATATCCTTATTTGGATAAAAGGAAGCGTCTTTCTTCACCAGTGGAAGTGGGGAGCACTGAGCGGCCTATTTGTCCCTAGAGGAGTGGTTCCAGCCAGAAACTTGTAGTCTATTGGCCATTTTGGGTCAATTCCTAGCTCTTTTCAGCCCCCTGTAATAAAGCCCGCTTTAGCGTGCTTTTTCGCTTGTATTCAACTCAGCACAGCTCCTCGTGGTGTCCTGCAGAGTTCTACAAGCAGCAGAGAGCAAAAGAGTGACTTTTTCCTGATTTAAGTATTTTTTTCTGGCTTTTTGATTATTTACTGCTTAGCGACTGCATTTTCGCCTGTTTATACAGCTCTGCATTCTATTTAAACTGTTTTTGTGTTGATTAACTGTTTTGCACTTTTAAAAAAGTTATTTGTTGCTTAATTTTACCTGTAGGCTAACACACTCAAGTGTGCTAGCCGTTTAAAGGCATGTATAGCATTTACTGTCTGTTTTTCCTGTTTTCTGCAAAAAAAAAAAAAATCTTGTTTTCCCACCTTACTGAACTAGAATAGTCCAGTCTTCAGAGTTTGCTGATCTCTGGGCTTTGGCTTGGTTCCTGTGCTATTCCATATCCTTATTTGGATAAAGGGAAGCTTCTTTGTTCACCAGTGGGAGTGGGGAGCACTGAGCAGCCTATTTGTCCCTAGAGCAGTGGTTCCAGCCAGAAACTTGTAGTCTATTGGCCATTTTGGGTCAATTCCTAGCTCTTTTCAACCCCCTGCTATAAAGCCCGCTTTAGCGCGCTTTTGCGTGATTTAGTGCGGAGTTGCCCATAGAGCACCATCGGGCAGCGCCGGTTAAACAAGGTTAAACTATTTCTGGCTCCGTAAAGTCTGCTCTTCAAATTTTCCCTTAGAACTTCTCTACTTGCAATCTAAACACTCTATTCTCTATCTCAAAAGCTCAGCACTTGCTCCTAAAGCATTTTTATATAGGTAAAGTACTTATATACTAAACAAAGTACTACATTAGCCTAGAATCCCCTTGAGTACCCATTTCCCTATAGGTCCCTTCTGACTCAGTTACACAGCAAACTTTTTCACTTTTTCTAGCATGTCAAAGGGTCAGTTGCTAGCGTCCTCTCCTGTTCAGCTGGTGAATCTGGGCATCTTGAGGCAATGTTACAATTGCCTCATGTACACAGACAACCCACTCCTTCTCCCACAAAACACAAATACATGTGAGAGATGCAACTATATAGCCAAACTGGAGGCTGAGCTCTCTCAACTCAGGACTGGCAAGACCAGACAGGAGGAGAAGGAAACCACACACCACAAACCCAGTTTCACATAGAACTATCACAACTGCAAAACAAACACATAAACACACAAAGACATACTCAGAGGCACTGATCAAAAATCTACCAAAACTACAGAGGCCTCCAAAGCAGACACCCAAGCAACTGCCACCTCAAGACATAAGACATGCAACACATAGTTCTCAAAGTCAGTGTGCTAAACAGTCACAGCCCTTAAGGCCAAACACAATGCCAGACACACTTGTTATAGGTGACTCCATAGTCAGACACACTGACGTCCCACTCACCAGACTGAACAAGGAAAAGATCACAGTAAGCTGCCTGTCAGGCGCTAGAATCCACCACATAACACAAGCACTCAGGTCACTCCACAGTAAGTACAAGTATGACTCAGTCATTGTCCATGCCGGTGTGAACGACCTGAGATGCACCTCCCTGGACTACATGAAAAGAGACATAGAGGAGCTCTCAGATTATGTAGCCCAGGCCGGTATGACCCTGACCCTGAGCAGTATCCTACCCTCACTAAGAATGATGCCATAATACAGAGACAAAATGATCAGCTTTAATAATTGGCTTAATTACTGGTGTCATTCTAAGGGGATCCAATGTCTGTCTGCCTGGGATGACATGCTTGACAAGCCATGCTGCTTCGCAAGGGAAGGCTTGCACATGTCACCCCTGGGCTTCCGGATATTGGCAAAGGCTCTTGCCACCCCCATAGTGCCTTTTTTAGGCAAGGCTCAAATGATAAACCTACCATCCTAGAAAACAAAAATGGAGAAAAACTAAGGGTAATACTGCTCAATGCCAGAAGTCTAAACCTCAAGATGCACGCCCTCGAAGCCCTCCTCAGTATGGAGAACATCAATGTCTGTGCTGTGACTGAAACCTGGTTCAAGGCTCCTGAGAGCACTCCAGCACTATCAGGTTATACCTCATATCATGCATTCCGGCCCCAAAATCCGGACCGAACCACAAAAGGAGGGGGAGTATCCATATTCATAAAGGATACCCACACCTCCAGGTTAGTGGCAATGCACGAAGCATCGGAGACCATCCAGGTGCAATTAACCATAGGTAAAACTGCCCTACAGTTTGTAACATGCTACAGACCACATTCTCAAACTCAGGAAACCCACACAGCCATCCTGAAGACACTGGAGAGTATGAATGTCTCTCCAAACACCATCATATTGGGTGACTTCAACTACCCAAACATAGACTGGGAACATTAGTCAAGCCCCAACACCCTAGCCCAAAGGTTCCTGGAGTTCATAAACTCAAATGCTATGGAACAACTAGTCACCATTCCCACAAGAGGAGAAAATATACTAGACCTGATCATCACAAACATGGGGACAAAATGCTCCACACCGGAAGTATATCCCTCATTGGTGAGATCAGACCATAAATTAATCTCACTGGAGATCCACATCCCGCCCCCACCCCAGCAAAAGACCACAGTGAAGAACTTCTCAAAAGCAAACTTCACACTTCTTAAGACTGGAGTGGTATCCTTCAAGGCCCCGAGCCAGTGGAAACCACAACCCACGCTGCTGAAACCCTTACAAATGCCTTCTACGAGCACCTCCAGGAATGTATGGATCAAGCAATCCCTAATAAAATCAAGACCCTTTCCACCAAAGGCAGGCACCCGGTCTGGTGGACTCCAGCCATAAACAAACTCTACAACAAGAGGAGAAAGCTACTACATGACAGAACAAAATCCCTAAAAGGGAAGGCATCTCTGATCAATACTAGCAAAAAAACTACGATCACTCATAAAATCATCCAAGGCCAACTTTGAGAGAAAAATCGCTAATGACACAAAAGACAATCATAAGGCCTTCTTTAGCTATGTTAGAAACCTGGGTGGAAACTCCCAGATATGCTCAGAATTAGTCCAAAATGATAAAAAAAATCACTGAACCCACAGACATTGCCAACATACTGGCAGACAGGTTCAGTGCAAATTTCTCCCCCCTCCCCCAAAGGAGAAATATCTATCCCACCAGAGTCTAGCCTCCCAAACATCTCAGATGCCCAGGTGAGAGCTGCTCTCTCTAAAGCAAAAAACACAGCATCAATGGGACCGGACGGTGTCCCCGGCTGTGTGCTACACGAACTCAATGAGGAACTAAACCCACACATAAGGCTGCTGTTTAATCTTAGCCTTACTACAGGATACATACCCAAAGAATGGTGTACGGCAACTGTGGTCCCACTCCACAAAGGCGGTGCTTCTACGGACCCTGGAAATTACCGCCCCATGAGCTTGACGAGCCTTGTCTGCAAAGCTATGGAGAGGATCATAATGGAACTCATAAATTTTTTTTTTTTATTATTTATTTTATTTTTTTTATTTAACATTTGTTGACCGGGAATGTCCGACTAGGTTCCACAGAGCCTGTTTTCAGCGGAGGCCCGGGGAGAAATGCTCCAGATGCATGTCTTTGGAATGTGGGAGGAAACCGGAGTACCCGGAGGAAACCCACGCGAACACAGGGAGAACATGCAAACTCCACACAGAAGGCACCCCAGCCGAGAATCGAACCGGTGAACCTCTTGCTGTGAGGTGACAACATTAACTGCTGCACCACTGTGCCACCCCAAGACATTGGGGACCTACAGACACTGGATCCTACCCAATTTGGCTTTGTCAAGGGCAGATCCTGCCTCTTGAACTTGGTCGACTTTTTCGAAACAGTCACTAAGGCCATTGATGAGGGTAAGGCAGTTCACACAGCCTACCTTGACCTAGCAAAAGCGTTCGACACAATACCCCACTCAGGCATCATAGAAAAGCTCACCAGCATAGATGTAAACCCATATGTCACAAGATGGGTTGCAAACTGGCTCAAGGACAGAACACACAGGGTTAGAGTTGCTGGTGCCATGTCAGACTCTAAGCCGGTCACGAGCGGTGTCCCACAGGGCTCAGTCCTGGGCCCCCTCTTGTTCGGCATTTATTTTTCTGAAGTGCAGGCAAACATAGGGGGATTGTGGCTGACAAAATTTGCAGATGACTGCAAACTGGGCACCATAATTGACACTCCATCAGACACAGACATCCTCCAGAGAGGTCTCATAGAAATGGATAACTGGTGCCAGAGCCATGGCCTTAAGCTAAATGCCAAAAAATGTATAGTCATACCCTTTGGGAAAAACAAGGTCACCCCTAATTACCACATAGGTGGAAATCCATTAAACACGGAAGAAGTTATCAGGGACCTGGGGACCCAAGTTGACAGTAACCTCTCTTTTGACACTCACATTGCCAAAGTGGTTAGGAAGACCTTCTACATTGCCCACCTGATCATGAAGGGATTCACATCCAGATCAGGAGAGGTCATTGTACCCCTGTACTCTTCACTTATCAGACCAATGATTGAGTACAACGCCCATTCGGAATGTACCTTACCCGACACCTGCAGCAGTTGGAAAGACCCCAAAAGTTCCTCACCAAAAGGATAAAGGGGCTCAAACATATGTCATATGATGCCCGACTGAAGAAACTCCAGCTCTATTCAGTCGCATACCGTCTGCTCAGAGGTGATCTGTGCCTGACATACAAGGCCATGTCCAACCCGGAATTAATGGACATGCTCCACCTCAAAAAATCCAAATCCACCAGAGCCACGAGACCAAGAGACTTAAACCTCAACACGGATATAAATAGGACGTGCTGGAGGGACAGATTCATCACCCAGAGACTCCCTACACTATGGAACAGAATCCCAGTCCATGTGAGGCAGAGCCCCTCACTGACTCTGTTCAAGAGAAATCTTGACGAGTGGATGGGAGATCGTAGGTTTACCCCGGGAATCATCTCTGTGTCACTGCTGGACAGAGGCACAGCAAACTAATGGGTATAGTATTCTCATCCTAAGGGGTGGTGAAAGCCACACACACTCTGGCTAGGCTTATAAATGCCCTAGGGCAGATAGCCTAGTATGAACCTATGAACCTATGAACCTATAAGTACCTACAAAAATCAGCTGATGCTATTGTTTACCCCGTCTTATTACTAATCAATAGAACCATAGTAGAAGCTAAAATTCCCACCATCTGGAAAATATCCTATGTAATCCCACTTCACAAAGGAGGCAGCTCTACTGAATTCTCCAATTATAGGCCAATAGCTATACTCTCTCCACTTGCAAAGATTATGGAAAAATGTATTCATAGACAACTCATGCACCACCTAATCCAAAATCACCTTATGGCAGACACTCAGCATGGCTTCCGTCCTCATCACAGCACTACTTCAGCCCTCCTAGCCTTTACTAACACCATAAACCATAATCGCAACAATAATTATAATTCCTCAGCCCTCTTTTTGGATCTTTCCAAGGCATTCGATATGGTTGATCACCAACTTTTAATCGACACCCTGCAAACATTCTGTCTAGATACTGGAGCCCTCCATTGGTTTCAGTTCTACCTGAATGGTCGAAAGCAGGCTGTCCTCCGGCAGAACAAACTCTCTAACCTTCTACCTAACACCCTTGGAGTACCACAAGGCTCTATACTAGGGCCCTTTCTGTTCTCCATCGTCATTAACAACCTTTATACTGTCATCCCAAAAGTCAGCTGTATCCAATATGCTGATGACTCTACTCTGATTTGCTCAGCCACATCTAATAGAGTTATGGTCAGCTACCCAGACCACCTTTAATACAATAGAAAACTGGCTTTCTGAACATCGTCTGATCCTAAATCCCAAAAAAACTAAAATGCTGTTATTTTCACCAACACGTAGGTCTACCGCTTTCACCTTTACCATAAAATCAAATGATGGCACAATAATCTCCCCTGACCCATCTACAAAACTATTAGGTGTCATCATAGACAATATTCTAAAATTTGACCTACATGTTAACCAAACTATCAAAACCATCAATAAAAAACTAGGGTCACTTTACAGAATAAAAGCCTTCCTAACCCCTCCAGCTAAAATTGCCATAGCTCGCTCTCACCTTCTTTCAACCCTTCTGTATGCATCCCCTCTACTCTCGAATTTGAACAAGACTGTCCTTAACAAACTCTCAATTTGCTGCAACCACATTGCCAGGTTTGCCACTGGGCTGCCTTTTAGGACACATTATTGCATCAATATAAATCAGCTTGGTTGGCTTGAACTACCCAGCCTAACCCAGTATAATCAACTGATTATGGCCTATAAAATCCTCTATAATCCGGACAATACTCCTGCACTTAAAAATATTATCACCCCCTATAACAATCCTAGACCGCTTCGATCCTCTAACAAACTACTAATTCAGACTAGCAAAATTAATAACACAGCCAGTGATTCTCTCTTTGCAAACTCTGTAAGTAGATCCTGGAACTCTCTTCCAGCTGATATTACCTTACTTTCCACCTTAGGTCAATTTAAAACTAGACTCAAACAACATTTGTCACTTAACTGGCTATGTCATTGTATCAAGCCTGGCTAACTCTCTCTAGAATGTGTAAAAATCTGTTAACCAGTTTACTGTGTAATTTCATTTAATCCTGACTTGTGCTCAGGATTAACTGTAACCTGTGGAACTTGTTTAACTTGCTTACTTATGTAATCTCTGTAACTAGTCTGTTTGTAATATGTAATGCTGTATCTGCTTACCCTTGGAGCTTTTCTCCCCGGGCCTCCGCTGAAAATGGACATGCATCCAGTCGGACTATCCCGGTCAACAAATGTAAAATAAAATTAAATAAATAAATAAATAAATAAAATAAATAAAATTCTTCTGGTGAGCAGGATGATCACTGTTAAAATGTAAATAGGAGTTTGAAATATTATCTTTTCTATAAAGCCTAGATGTAAACTTCCTAGTATTCAAATCTTTAAGAAGGGTGATGTCCAAATATTGGATCTCATCACATCATATATTGCATTTAAAACTCAGAGAACAGTGGTGTAGTTAATATCCATTAAGTTCTTCTTTTGCTCCATTCCATATAAGAAAAATATTATCTAGGCACCATAAATACAGAATAATAAATTGAAAATAATGGAATTTGAAAACATATTCTTATCCCTAATTTAATAATACCATCTCAGTGAATGCAAGTGCACAGGCAGCTCCCATGGCAACCCCACTTAATCTAGTTATAATATTCTACCTCAAAATGCATATATTGGTATGTATTGTGTTGTCTTTTGAGTTTCCATTGTTGAGGCGTTTTCCTTGGTTATTTGTTTTGTGTTGTGCCTCTGCTTGACAACTATTTTTTGGCTATTTCCTACCTGCACAGCCATCTTCAGTTTGTCTGCTCAGAGCTCAACTACTCATCTGTCTACCATTTCATTTGTGGACTATCACAGTGTTTTGTTCTGTGTCCTTTACTGCTCAAAGTGTATATGCTTCCTTTAAAAGAACTTTTTAATGAAAGTGGATTAGCATGCCAGAGCTATGTTAATGATACTCATACCTATTTCTCCTTCCCATGAGATGAGGTGGTGAATATGCAAAAGCACTTTGAAGCCATACATACTTGGCTAACTGAAAATTAAAACTGAGCACCATGAAGATGGATGCCTCAGTAGTATATATGCAATCTTGAAAGATTTTTCCACCATACCATTACCAAATTACAATATGTGTAGCAAAAAAATGCTTGAATTTGATAATAATATGTGGAATGTTTTTGTTATTCTTCACTCACAGCTATCATTTTGAGACCAGGTGTTGGCTATAGTGTAGTATGTTTTGTTTCCATGTGAAAAAAACTCCTAGTCTCAAACACTTGATACCTCAAGCTGATCTCTCAGCTGTTGTACAGGCCTTGGTCTCTTCCAGACTGGATTACTACAGTGTGTTTTTACCTGGGGCTAAATAACACTGATGTTGAATCTTTACAGATGTTGCAGACCTCTGCAGCTAGGTTACTTACTGGTGCTTCTCATTACAAACCTATTATTCCTGTTCCCCGTAGTCTTCTTTGGTTTCCTATTTGACACAGAAAAATGTACAAGATTCTATTGTTAGTTTATCTGTCCATTCAAGATCTGGGTCCCTGCTACCTATAGGGTTGCCACCTTTTCAAGTGCCCAAAGTGGGACAATTGTGATGCAAACATCAGATTTTGCAGGCCAAAACATACCCATGACAAGTACAAGGGACAGAATTTCACTTTTTTGCCTCAATAAAAGCTTATTTTTGTAGCATTTTAGTTGCTTATTCTGTTTCTTATAACATTTAGGTGTTTCAGATACAGAATAACTGTTTTATGCAACTATTACATAAAATATAGGAAATCATTTTGCCCTAATATCTCAGGACATTTGCCATTTTTACAAGTTTTGTGTGCACAGCACAACTGCCCAAAGAGGGACTGTCCCTCAGAAAGTGGGACAGGTGGTAACCCTAGATACCTGTAGGAACCCCTGCTGTGCTACATGGGTTTTGCACTCAGAGTCCAACAGGTTGCTTGCAGTTCCATAGATTAGCATTGCAAACTTATTTTATTTCATACATTTTTCTAGCAAGACCTTCACTTGTGGAATCTGCTACCTTTGTGGCTCTGGATTGCTCATAATTGGTCAGCTTTAGGTAGGCACTTCTTCTTTCAGCTTTTCCCAGTTAGGGGTTGCTGAAGTGGAACTCCGGTCCACTCATTATTAGAAGTAGATTTTTACAGTGCCAAGTGCCAGCTCGACACCCAGCCTTCAACAAAGGCATGCCCATTCACACATGTCTTTCAAACACCACTCGACCATGGGGAGGACATACAGACTCCACACAGAAGGCGATCCAGCTGAGAATCGAACAGGAGAACCTCTTGCTATGAGGCGAGAACGCTACCACTGCACCACCATGGCTCTCAGCTTTAGGTAGGCACTAAAGGTTTATTTATTTAAAATAGCTTTTGATGATGTGGGTTGATTACATGCTATAAATTGTATGTTTTAGTTGTTTATGTTTAATCATGTTTATTAAGCTTTTTGTCACTGGAGTTTTGTATAAAAACACCTAAATAAACTTGAACTTGGATTTAAATAATCTTGAACTAGAATGGGCTTTTTGTGGCATACAGGGCAATCAGACAATATGAGACTCTGTTAAGGAAACGATGCCCATTATGCTTCCGTCCTCCTGGACTTCCTCGGATGGGGCCATTGTAAATGGCCAGTATGCCAGTCTTAGGTAATTCTGCAGTTGAATTCAGAAAAGGAAGGTGATCATATAGTGATTTCAATCTGCAAACTAATGGAAAAGGAAATGATAACAGCAATAATAGACAGAATTCTTATGTACCAAAGGGGGGACATCAAGCTTACCGCAGAGGCAGACATTACCAACAATGTAAAAGGAATCACAGGTAAAAATAGTTGTTTTTACAACTGAACTTGCTGACTGTATTGCACTTCCTTTAGTGTATTGCTTTAGTAAACATTCTGATAATCTTGAGACATTTAATTCAGATGGCACCAATAATAATAATAATAATGTGTTAAGCATTCCAGGTATTCTGGAGCATTTCTCCCCCGGGCCTCCGCTGAAAACAGGCTCTGTGGAACCTAGTCGGACTTTCCCGGTCATCAAATGTTAAATAAAAAAAAAAAAAAAAAAAAAGGTATTCCTCTGCATGATCCAGAGCTTTCAGTTTTAAATCTAGTTTTAAAGTTCATCCAATGGTTCTTCCTCAGCAGTGCCAATGTAGAAATTATTATTTTTTTAGATTATGTTGAAAATTACTCCTGCCACATGATTTTTCCAGCAAAGATAAAAGATCAGTCGTGATAATGATAATACTTTATCTGAGGAATGAACCATTAACTATTCCTTTAGATGATGAATCTTTGTATTCTTTCATAGATTACATTATTAAACATAATGCATTTTGTTTATTAACATTTTAAAAATAAAGGTGACAAGTGACATTATTCCATCTTATCTTAATGAAGCAAGAGAGCTTTTTATAAAAAATGTACAAGAGGATTTTTAAAAAAAAGTATGTTGCTAGTTTTAATTTGAGTAAGGAGCCATGACTGGCTTTGAAGGTTTTAAGTAATAATGTGAATTTGTTCATTAAGCAGTCTAATGAGGGTAAAAATATCATAGACATTTATGTAATACAACATCAAAAATGTGTTTGTATCACTTTGGTGGCAATAGTACATATGGTCCTGTTACTATGGGAACTTAGAATACAATCCTGAATGATTTTTCTGAGCAAAATTGTGCTAAAAAAAGAATCCACATGCTTACTTTGCTTATTTGTACCATCTCCCTAAGCTAAAAGTATTGAAAACTAATTATTGCTGACACAGATGCATTATTGCAGTTATCAGCATTTCTTTGTGTATTATTACAGAATATTTCTTCCTATAGCTGATCTGTGAATCTAAAAGTAAAGTCTTTACACAGATGCCCATCATTAAGTGTGTAATGTAATGAGAATGCAGCTCTGTGTAATGCAACATAAATACAACCCTGTATATTGTATGTAAATGTTAATTATATTGTACTTTTTCTATGAATTTTAAATTGAAGCTTGCACACAGATGTCCATCACTGTTAATAATGTAATAAGAATGAAATTCTGTATGCAGTATAATGCAATGTGAATGCACTCCTGTAAATTGTATATAAATGTTGATTTTATTGTATTTTGTATTAACAGAGATGTTTGCTATCTTTAAATACTTTATGTATCTTCTATGTATTTTTAGTATTTTATGTTAGTTGAAGCTTTTCTGTTTGGGCTTCCATTGACTTTTTTTCCCAATCAGACTCTCCCAGCATTCAAATTCAATATATAAAGTCCATAAATATATATCTAATTCTTTTGGTAGATCCAATAAACCAAATAAGGGTCCACCTTTTGAGAATCTGGTTAAAATTATCAGTTCTCATCTCACCTTATGCAGGAGGTAGAGAGAGTTAATTGTTATATTAAGGACTTCACACATTTCCTACAAAAAAATCTCTGATGCCCTATAGGAAGGAAACATATATTGGATAAAGGATGATGTGGTGAGCCTTTATACCAAATAATATACAGCTATATTGTAATAATAAATAGCTACTATAACGACAAGTTAGGACTTGAAGCAGTTGCTTATTTCTTAGAGGATGTTCCTAGGACACAATTTTAATTGAGTGTTGCTTGTGCAATATTATTTTCACATTTAGCACCTAATCAAAGGAACAGCCATGGGTGTTCCAGTTGTGCCGGGCTAAGTCTAGTGATACATGGGCTTCTTTGAGCAGGAAGATGTTTACAAATGTCAGTTTTTATGGAACAAGTATTCAATTATTTTTATTTTAGTGATAATCTAATTTTTATCTGTAAAAGTGGCACCGGTATATGAGGAATTAAATTCAAATAGGCTTGGCATATTAGTTACTAATGAGTTATATCCTCTGCAGATAACTTCCTTACATGTAACTTTATTTAGCATCCCAGGGGGACTGGATTGCTTCAAAATGATACAGTAAGCAGTCATCAGTCTTAGATTATACATTTCCACTCTTTTCATCTGACTACTTCACTACCAAGTGGTGAGTTTTTAAAATTAAGAAGACTCCATAGTAATACGGATAATTTTATAATGGAATAATGCATGTGTTTTGAATGAAGTTTATACAGAAGGCATATTTGTGAAAGCATATCTATCTATCATAGATTCATAGATGTGTACTAGGCTAATGGACCTGGAGCCTTTACAAGCATAGCCCATAGAAGTGACCTGGCATCATGCTGCCCGACGTTAGTTCCCAGTGCCACTGTCAAGTAGAGCCACTGGAGTGATCCCCGAGGTGAACTTTCTATTACTCATCCACTCATCAAGATTTTTCTTAAAGAGGGTCAGCGAGGTGCTCTGCTTGACATGTATGGGAAGTCTATTCCAGAGCATGGGCAGTCTCTGGGTGAGGAACCTCTCCATCCAGCATGTTCTGTTGATTGTGGTAATGAGGTAGAGATCTCTGGAGCATGTGGTTTTGAGGGATTGTGATTTCTTTAGATGTAGCATTTCTAACAGAGCTGGGTCAGATATGGCTTTGTAAGTCAAGCAGAGATCACCTAAGTAAGTGATATGAGACAGAGAACAGCTGGAGTCTTTTGAGTCTGTCCATATAGGATGTGTTTAATGCCAAGGCTCCTCTTTGTGAGGTATGTCTGTGGCCTCGCCAGCTGTTGCAGGTGTCTAGTGAGGTACATGCCAAATGGGGCATTATACTCGATGATTGTTCTAATGAGGGAAGAGTAAAGAGAGGCGATGACCTCTTTCTTCCTGGATGCAAAACCCTTAGTAATGAGATGGGCCACATAGAAGGACTTTCTGACCACAGTGGCAATGTGGTGGTCGAAGGAGAGGTTGCTGTCAACCTGCATCCCTAGATCTCTTATAATGCCTTCAGTGTTCACTTGGCTCCCATCGATGTGTGAACTGAGTTTTTACCAAAGGGGATGATGATGCATTTTTTAGTGTTAAGCTTAAGGTCATGGTTTTGACACCAGTCATTTGTCTCAGTGAGGCCTTTCTGTAGGATGTCTGCATCACTTGGGGAGTTAATAATGGCTCCCAGCTTGCAGTCATCTGTGCACCTGGTCAGCCAGAGTTCCTTTGTGTTGGCCTGGACTTCTGAGAAGTAGATGCCGAACAGGACAGGACCCATAACTGATCCCTGTGGGACTCCACTCATGACTGGTCGGCAGTCTGACTTTGAGTCCGCTACTTTCACACTGTGTGTTCTATTTGTGAGCTAATTTGCAACCAGCCTAGTGATATAGGGGTTGATGCCTAGTTTGATGAGTTTATCAATAATCCCTGAGTGACGACTGACGAATGGTATCAAAGGCCTTGGCCAGATCAAGGTAGGCTGTATGCACTGCCTTACCTTCATCCACAGCCCTAGTGACTGACTCAAAGAAGTCAACCAGGTTGAGCTGGCATGATCTCCCTTTCACAAAGCCAAATTGCATGGCGTCTAGAATTTGGAGATTTCCTATATCTTTGTTAATCAGGTCCATGATGATGCACTCCATAGCTTTACATATATAATGCTGAAATTCTTATCTCAAAACTACAAATTAACAAAAACAAAAATGTAAACATTGTCTGTGTCTACATTCCCCCAGGGAGGAACACAGAAACCTTAGAAGACTTCTTATATTGGTTATCCAATAACTACTCCCAAGAAACATTTGTTCTTGGGAATTTCAACATTGACTGGAACACTTGCTCTTGTGAAACCCCCACAACCCACATAAACCTCTATGGATTTACTCAAATCATAACCTCCCCTACTAGGACAGGAAAACCCAATAACAAGGAAAGTACCCTACCCCACCCTGGATACTCATCAATACCCATCTTCAGTCTTATAAATCAGGCGCTTTGCCTGATGACCTAAGTGACCACTGACTCACCTATGTAATCAAGCTCAAAGTAGACTGCTCCTACCAACCCACCTATAGAACATTAAGAAACAACAAGAATTTTATTCTCACCAAGTTTCAAAATGAACTTAAGGCATGCAACTGGTCAGTACTAAAAAGTCTCCCCCTAGATGAAGCAGTAGCAGACTTTAACACCAAATTCCTTGCTATTCTTAACTCCCATGCTCCCAGACTTTCTATTAGAACCAAAGTTAATATTGCACCATGGCTTTCTAAAGATACCAAAACCAAAATTTCACTCAGAAACAAAGTATGGGCCACCTACCAAAAAACAAAAGCCCCACTTGATCAGCTAAGATTCAGACAGCTAAGGAATGACACCAAAAAATCCATAGCCTTAGACAAAAAGAACCACTACTACCATCCACTGCAAAAACACCAAAACAAACCTCAAAAGTTCTGGGCAGGAATAAACAAACTACTCCACCCAGGCAAAACCGCCACTCCACCCCCCTCAGTTTCCCAACAAAAATCCCCAGTAGACATTGTTAATAACTTCAACAGCTTCTTCACAGAGACTATCCAGTCTCTAGCCAGCCAACTCTCTCCCAATGTCTCTAATTCTAATGTAGCCACACCTAGTACCTAAACATACTTTACCATCCAGCCTGTTCCTACTCAACTTATTCATGCCATGCTTAGGAAACTAAGACCCACTCCCCTGGCTGCTGACCTCCTCCCAGCAGACTATCTGCAAAAGGCTGCTGATATCATAGCATACCCCATCTCAATCTTGATCAACAGAGCTATATCTGAAGCTACTGTACCCACTATATGGAAAATCCCCCATGTCATACCTCTCCATAAAGGAGACAGTTTCACTTAACTGTCAAACATTAGACCCATAGCTATTCTGTCACCTCTAGCTAAAATTATGGAGAAGTGTGTACGCATACAGCTCATGCACTACCTCACACAGAACAAGCTGTTGCCCAACTTTCAGCATGGCTTTAAGCCACACCACAGTACTACTTCTGCCCTCCTCTCTTTCTCTAATTAACCACAACCTCAATAATAACAAACTATCCTCAGCACTCTTTCTAGATCTATCCAAAGCTTTTGACATGGTTGGCCACAAAATGCTTATAAATACCTTAAAGGCCTTCTCCTTAAACAACCATGCACTCCAATGGTTTCAATCCTACCTGCAGGGCAGGCAACAGGCAGTCCCATGGCAGGACAAACTATCATCTCGCCTACTCATCACATTAGGAGTCCCTCAGGGCTCAATACTAGGACCCCTTCTTTTCTCCATCTTTATCGACGACCTTCATTCAGTCATTCCAGATGCTACCTGCATTCAATATGAGGATGACTCCACCTTGATTTTTTCTGACACCTCACCAGCTACATTATTCACATTAACCCAACATACCTTTAATACAGTGGAAAATGGCTCTCCAATCAACATCTAATCCTCAACCCCAACAAACTAAGTTGCTCCTCTTCTCACCCACATGCAAGAACCCCTGCCATCCTTCAACATAACTGCTAACAATGGCACTATCATCTTCCCAGAAGCCCAAACTAAACTACTGGGTGTCATAGTTGATAACAACCTGAAGTGTGATGCGCATATCAATCAAACTATCAAAACCATTAATAAAAAACTCTGCTCGCTTTACAGAATCAAATCTTTCCTTACCCCACTTGCTAGAACTGCTATTGCCCGTTCCCATCTGCTATCTAGTCATCTCTACACTTCACCTCTATTCTCCAACTTAAACAAAACAGATTGTAATAAACTATCATCCTGCTATTACCACATTGCCAGATTTGCTTACTGGCACAGCCTACCAGGCACACCACTGTCACAACCTACATCGCCTGGGATGGCTTGAACTGCCAAGCCTACTGCAGTTCAACCAGCTAATAGTGGCACATAAGTCCTTTACCAACCAAAAAATACACCTGCACTAAAAAATATTATCAGCCCCTACACCAGCACCCGGCCACTGCGATCATTCACTAGACTCCTAGTTCAACATACAAATCCAACTACTCAGCTGGGGACTCTCTATTTACCAACTCTGTTGTAAAAATATGGAACAGACTCCCAGCTGACCTGACCCTAGAATCCTTACTAACTCAATTCAAAAACAAACTCAAGAAGTACTTCAAAACTCATTGGTTATGTCCTTTGCACTAACCCCGACTAGTGACCTCTGTATTTCTTAGGTGCCTTACCTTCAACTACTAACTTTTTTCTGTCACTCCATTTCAGGAAGGGTCAATTGTATAACTGCTGCTCAGTGTGTCTTAAACCTGAATGTAATGTTATGCATGTTTAACTTTGAAAATAATGATATGTTTTGGAAAGTGTTTTATAAAAAGCTAGTACTATATGTGCTAAATGCTGGGATTGCTTATGACTGTAATCTGCTTGAAACTAGCATTTACTAAATGTTCAATGTGAATTATTATCTTGGAGCTTTTCTCCCCAGGCCTCCGCTGAAAATGGACATGTATCCAGTTGGACTATCCTGGTCAACAAATGTAAAATAAAGAAAATAAATAAATAAATAAAAACATATCAGACTCATCAGACTAATGGGGAGAAAATTCCCAGGGTCTGTAGTCGCTCCCCCTATATGGAGAGGGATGACTGCAGCACTGTGCCATTTGGTAGGGACTGAACAGGGCACACAGATGTGGTTCCAGTTCACTTTGTTGGTCATGTAAAACACAGCCAGGGATATTATCTGATCCCATGGAAGCTGTATTTTTGGCCTTAGATGATGCAGCTTTAATCTGTGCTGCAGTAATGCTGGGTGCCTGGCATTCTTCTGGTATTATGACTGGTCCTTTAGGGGGGAGAGAGGGGTAAAGTTGGAACTAAATTTGTTGGCCAGTACGTTGGCAATATCTGTTCACTCAGTATAGGAGGTACCATTGTGCAGTATCTCAGAGCAAATCTGGGTATTGTCGCAGAGGTTCTATAGAAGGTTTTGTGATTGGTTTTAATGTCTGCAGTAATTCTGCCTGGGACTTCACCTTTTTCTACAACAGTTTCTTCCTTCTGTTGTAGAGTTTATTAATGGCAGGGGAGCACCAGATCGGCTTCCTTTTTTTGGAGGAGAGTGTCTTGGCTCTGTTGGGTATGGCTAGTTACATGCATTTGTGCACATGTTCGTACAGTGCATTGGTGTATGATTTGGCAGTCATGCAGCTATTTTCCATTGGCATGGGTGCCGTGAAGTAGGCCACCTCTGTTTTAGGAGTCCAAAGTGAGCTTTGCAGATGTTTTTCAAGGTAGTAACCTTTGCGGGGGGTGTGGGTGAGATGTTTATTTATTTATTTATTGATATTTGATTACTGACATTTTATTACTGGGAAAGTCCGACTGGGTAGAATCCCATTTTCAGCAGAGGTCCTAGGAGAAAAGCACCAAATTATTACAAAACATTTTAAGAACAATAATTTTACAATTTTCAAAAATAAAAGAAAAGCATCTGCTCTTTAAATAATTATAACAAATTAGACATACTATAAAACATCGGTTAAGAATTGATACAAGATATACGACAATCATTTAATATTTAGAGGAATTTTAGACAGTAGAGAAATTAAAGGTATGCTAGTCTAATACAGATATGAATTGCAATATGAAGTGAGGGGAAACACAGGCTAATGGTATCTTTAGAGAGACAGTCACAGATAATAGTAAGGAAGTAAGCCATGAAGGGAAAGTAAGACAGAACAAGGAATGAAAAAAGTATTTGTTCACATTTAGGGATAAAGTTTATCCTGGTTTTGAGCAAAAAGATCCAGATGTTAGCTAGGAAGTATTTCAGAGTGGTTTTGAAAGATGAGAGGAAGGTGTAGACTTGATGGATGCAGGAAAAGAGTTCTACTGCTTAGCAACTTTGTATAAGTACAGACAATGCCCAGAAGATTTGTTAGGTTTATAGACAGACAGACATTTTGGGTGACTGATTCACAATGACTGAGAACATAGTTGTGTAGAATGTTTTTTTAGTGCTGGAGAGGCAGATGGATGCTGGATAATTTTATAGGTGGTAAGAAGTTGTGTATATGTTAATTGATGTGGCACTTCTAACCAATTTAGGCTTTTTAGTGCTATACGATGGTAGGTTATGAAAGGTATATGTGCTGCACATTTAGTGACTTTGTTATAGCATTGTTCAAGTTTAAATTTTTGTGAAGCCTGGAGGTTACACACGATGGGGAGTGCCATAAAGAAGAGTGGGGAGGCGGTAAGTAGTGGCAAGTGTAGTTTTAGTTGCGTTGGTGAGAAAGTTTCTGGCTCTGTAAAGCATCTGTAGTTTTTGTTGAGTTTTTCTTATGCAATTTTGTGTATGCAGGTTGAATGCAAGATTATCATCCACAATTACTCCTAATAGCTTGCTATGAGAAGTGACTTCAATGGTTGTATTTTCACGAGAGGACTTTAAATGTTGTTTTTTCATGAAAGAGGGATTTGGCAAAAATGGTAATAGTTTAATCATTTTTGGGTTGAGCATGAGTTGTAATGTATGAAATCATGTTTCAGTGGCTCTTAAAGCTTCCTGAGTAGCTTTTTGGAGATGTACCATGTTGTCAGATGTGCAAATCAGGGAAGAATCCTCTACGTATTGTAGTCAGGTGGCCTGTTGTGTGGAAGTACAGTGAGTGCTGGTGAAAATGTTAAAGAGGAGAGGACTAAGGATAGAGCCTTACTGGTACACCGGTGGTGGCTGGGAGTTAAGGAGAGCATATAGTGCCATTTTACTGGGTGATACCTATTAGACAGGTAACTTTTGAACTACAGAAGGGTGTGCTGAGAGACACCTAGTGAGGACATTTGAAGTAGAAGCATCCTGTGACAAACTGTGTCAAAGGCTTTAGATTAGTCTAGAAATAAGGAAGAGACTAGTTTGCCATTATCTTTAGCTTTATTAACAGTATCTATATAGTTTAGAAGGGTAGTACTAGTACTAATACTATGGCAAGGTTGGAATCCATGATGTGTAGGAGATAGGAGTTCTTCCTGCAGGAGATAGTCTAGGAAATTGTTTGTGAATACATTTTCAAGTGTTTTGGTGATGGGCGAGATAAGGTTGCTATGGGTCTGAAGTTATTAATGTCTCTTGAATTTCTTCCTTTGTGCAGAGGGATAATAAACTAAATAAATAGATTAAATAAATAAGTATTGGGAAACTAAACCAAAATATCAAGAAAGCCTTTATTAAATTTAAGTTTTGATAAGACAATGCAATAAGAAATATTTTTATGAAGTAAATGATCAACAGTTGTGTTTATTTTTCATCTCAGTTTAATGCATTATTGCAAGCTATTGTACCATTGGTTAAAAAGTAGGAATACTTTACTAATGGACCCTGGAATTAATAGAATTTTATATAGTGATTCTTTAGACTTTTTTACAAAGGAAAAAGTATTGATGGCATGCTAATTTATAGCTGTTTTGTCATACCACCTTTAATAATTCATAAAGCTCTTACTTTAGACAAGGGTTTGCCCCCTGTAGTAAATGTTCAGTATGTTTCTTTGTATGTAATATATTTAAAAAGATTAATGGCTAGAGATTTGACACTAAAAGACATTATAACTGAGTTGTCCTTTGGTAAATACATTTTTATGACCCTGTGATTTATTTGCACATGAACATATAAGAAAAATCCAAGTTAAAATATTGTTAATCCTTTGGCTGTAAATGTTATTGATTATCACCAATAACACCAACACTGGAAGATTTGTGAAAATGTTTTTACAATATAAGGAAATGCTTTCTTCTTTGAAATTTAGCACAGTTGCAGCCTGAAGACTTAATTGAGGATGTCATTAGAAAATATTTTTAGAGTTTTAAAATAATTTTTTCTTGGTTAATGTGTTAATTGACTAATTAGCGACATAATTTCCTTTCTGTTTTTATGTAGATAAATGTGTGTTTTATGTGAGTTTCTTATTGTATTTTGATTTTATATTCAGTTTTCTGTAGCTGATGTAGAAATTTTAATATCCTACTGAAAATTAAGGAATAAGAAGGGAATTTGGCTTGGACATACTAGAGTCAGCTCTGCAGGAGGTGGCAGCATGATTCTTGAACTTCATCCTGGATTAGAGATTTTGATGCTTTTAAGTCCTTCGGCCACAGAATATCTTCTGTCTTTTTGCAGTAATGTACCTTCAAACCATCTAGAAAACACAAAGGAAGGGTTTGAAAGTTAAGACTTGATGGTACAGATGTATGTATTGTTTCATCTTCTCCAAGCTTCGCAGTTTGGCTGATGAGATTAGCACAGTAAAAGGAATGCAGGGTCGGCATAGTAAAGAAGTAAACGATGGCAGCAGAAAGAGTGACAAATGGGAGAAGATTATAAAAGTATGTCACTGACATTTAAATGAAAACTACCATCATCTTGACTTTATGGAACTTCAGCAATGGAAGCAGAAACTTAAACCGGATGAATGACCATTCCAGGTCTGAAAACATTCATAAAAAGGCGTATGCTGCTTGAGTCAATTCTAGATTGAGAGCTAAGGATGGTATGAAAAGATATAAAGACAGAGAAGCTACAGATATTACAAAACTGTCATCAGTAATTAAACATGATCACCAGATGACTAAGAAATGACTGGAAGGAAAATCTCTGAAGTATGTGGTTACCCTAATGCATTCATACTCTCTGAAGGTGAAAACACTATAAATTGCTAAAACACATAAAATAATGACATAGGACTGAATTTATAGATGAGTATTCACTGAAACTATATGAGAGAATACAAAATTCTGTACTTTGAAAGATGAACTGAGAAAGATGGGGGTTGACACACCAGTGGCCTTTCAGTAGCTTGACAAAGTGCAAGGCAAAGATCCATTAGGGAGGAAAAACTTCTCATCTTTATTGCATGAATGAGTAGTCATAGAAATTTTCTGGCCAGAATTGAAGGAGCAAATGCACTGATTGGTCAATGAATAGTTAACATCTCATTTGCATTATTAGCACTGTTACAAAAGGCATTCAGCCAAAAATGGTATGCTCTGACTATATAAAAGAGAAGTCATTAGTACAGAGGGGGAAACAGACTTAAACAAGAGGAAAGGAAAATACATGACTTCAGGAATGACAAAGAAAGCTGGAGAAACACCTTTAAATGTCTGATAGGCAGGCAAGGAGCTTAGAGAGTGAAAGGAAGAGAAGGAAATGGAGAGGGTGGAGTTCAAAATGCTGTACAGCGCTAAGGTGTCTGGGGAAACACTACTTGAGAAGGAGGTCATGCACCTGAAACATACTCTAACAAAATACTAACTACTATCTACACAAGAAGCTTATGTCAGTTTGGGCATAAATGTTAACTGTAAATATTCTACTGTTACTATACAAGCAACTTTATGTGACTACTCGTAATGCAAATACTACTGTTCCTATATATGTAATATATTGTAATGGCATATTGTAATGTGTAACAAAGTCAGAAATGTCGGAACTTGTGCATTATATGTTTAACTAAGTCTTTATAAGGAGCTTTTCTCCCTGGGCCACCACTGAAAACTGGTTATGTGACACAGCTGGAATATCCCAGTAAAGACATGTCAAATAAATAAAAAATAATAAATCGAATAAAATAATTTTGGTTCATACCAATAACGTAAAAGAACACTGTTGGTTACAGAAAGATCTGGAATGAATTTCTGGGTCCTTAGGAGGTCTACAGTGGGATATATGAGGAAAGGAAGATAAAGAATTAACCATTCAAAAAACAGAAATAGCTGATGGCAAGAAAAAGGGACAGCAGGTTTTTGCATACATTTTATATGCCAATTACTCTGAAATTGAACCTTTGAAGTTTCATAGCTTGAATGAAATAGCATGGTGCCAGATAAAATTAATATTACGGTTTTGTTGGATGGGTGACGCAGAAATATTTGGTATTTGATACAGCCATATCTACAACATCAAAGGGGTGGAATAATGGAACTATAAGGAGTACAGGCAGTGGAGTTGATACAAGAGGATATTTTCACTTTGGTGGTACAAGCTGTATCCAAGTAGTATGAATGAGTGAAGGTCAAAAGTCAAAAGTATGCATGATGACAAAGTTTAGAAAGTAGGATGTTTGCTGTATCAACTAAGTTAATGCATTGGGTAGCAATTTCACAGAAGAAAACATAGACCACAGTTTATTCTACCACATGGCCTGGATCTTACTTGTCAGCCAAATCAGCTGGCAGCTGAACAGATTCATAGAAGCTCATGACAAGATGAGACAAACAAAAGTATGACAGTCCTGTTGGGAGCCCATTTGTCACTAAAACAAGGTGGGAAACCTCTCCTGGGTATATTTATGCATTTATGACAAGACAAACAGGTTGAACAAAAAAAGAGAGAAAGTATTGCAGAGGACTCATAGAATGAGAATGTATGCAGTAGACAGGAGTATGACTGGGATTATGAGCTTTATATAGGACATGCGTTTTCAGGGTAGGGAATTGAAGTTGCTGTCCACTGAAGGGGCCCGGGAGGGGGAAGCCCAGAAGGGAAAAGCAACATGGAAGGATACAAGATATTAAGATTTGAGATGTGTTGTGCTGAAAATACATGATGAGGTCTAGGCCACCCAGGAGACAGAGCAGATCTTTTATAGTAGAAACCACCCTGAATATAGGTGGTGGTAAAGAAGTGGCTGGAGAAGCAAGTGGAATGCGGGAACTTTTTTTTTTTTTATTTTATATACATACATACATGCATACATACAAATATTTCAAGCACAGGCATCGATGCCCTTCTAACTTGCCAGTATACCAATATACCAAAACAGTTGATGACATAATTAGTGTCCAGGCTGTTCTTTAAAATATCTAAACTGGTGCGTGCTTTAATGTAGTTTCATAGTCTGTTCCATGCTTCAGCTGCTCTGTCAGAGAACCAATTAGCACACTTTTCATTCCTTCAGAATCTTCTACATAGGTTATCTGATGATTCTCTACTACTTTTTGAAAACCCCAAACATTCCCAGAGGTAGCTGAATCTAAATGCCCTATATATCTGAGTAAGATTTTCTCTTAAATATCTGTACGAGACACTGTACAAGTTCAGATATTTTAGTCTTTCGTAATAACTTTCTTTCCAGTTTACTCATGCTTGTTTTCTTAAAAGATTTCCATATTGTTATTCCATACTCAAGTTTGGCTCTAATGCAATTAACAAACAATGACTTCATAATTTCTGATTTTCTAGACTTTATAAATCTTTTTATACAACCTATAGTTTTGTAAGTACCATTAACCAATTTGTTGATATTATTAGAAAAACTCAAAGCTGGATCTACCTATATATCTAGGTCCTTTAATGAATCTACAGTCTCAATCGCTGTGTGCATTATTAAATATTCCCCTTTCAGTTTATGTCTCCCAAATCTTATATGCTTAGTTTTTGATGCATTTATCAGCATATTATTCTCCTGTGCCCAAATGGTCAATTTAGCCAAGTTGTTTCCCAGACATGCCCTATTTGTAACACATGTAATCAATTTACCCAATTTCAAGTCATCTGCATACAGAATGTAGAATACCTAAGATGAAAAAGATAGACCTGAAAGATACAATCTAAACAAGCATGGGCATATGACAGCACCCTGTGGGACATGCTGACTGTAAACCATAAATTTCACCTGTCCAACTGTTATATGATACTTGGCATAAATTATTTGTAAACCATGCAACTATCCATCTTATCAAGAGTATATCAATACCTAGTTGTTCTAATTTATTGAGCAGTGTGTTATGTATAATCCTTTCAAATGCTGAAGTTAAATCTATATAAATTATATGACAGCACAATTTTTCGTTCATAGCTGCTATTATGTTATAAAACATCAAGTTAGAGGTGGTAATAGATTTATTTTCAACATATGCATGCTGATACATGGTTTCAAGTCCCAACCATTTCAGTTATGATAATAACTTATCCAGTATTACCTTCTCCATTATTTTTCCACAACATGAAAGTAGACTTAAGGGTCTGTATGACACTGGGTTGTCCTACTCCCCTTTTGCTTAAAGACAGCTTTACTAAGTTCATGTCTCAAATCTTCAGGAATCTGCCAATATTTTTACAACCTACTAAATAATAGATATAATGATACTGTAAGTTCTTGCTGAAGTGTTCTCATGTCATTATTACTAATTCTGTATCCTCCATGTGCTTTATTTATTCATACTTTGTTAACTGGGTAAGTGAACTAGTCCAGTGACCCTTTTCAGCCATGACCTGGGTGCTACAAAGAGAATAACAAGATCCACTTAAGAATACAAAAAAATACAATACTAACATTAAGTAATTTGACAAAAATTGCAAGAACAAAACATATGCACAATGAATAAGTACAACATTAAAAACATTTACAAGAATGCATACCTTTTTAATTCTTGAATATAAAATTTAAAAATTGTAACCCTCATTATAAACACAGAATTGTATGTAAGCATATTGCATAGTTAATAGCGGTGTAAGAGGTTTCTGCAATGCAATGGACTAAGAATCAGCTTGTCAGTGCTGCATGGATGCATGGAAAAAAGTGGAAAATAATTATGTTTGCATCACTCTTGTTCTGAGGTAGTATCAAATAGAACAAACTGCACATTTTGGAGTCGAACCTAAGAAGTAGTCTATCATTGTATTAGCCTAGGTCTCAATACCACTTGCATTTACCGTTTTAGAACAGATGGTCTTTGAGTGTTTTCTTGAAAGTCAGTAGCTGGTTTATACTCCTAATATTACTGGGACATTACTCCAAACAGCTGGAACTATTTTGGAGAAATCTCCTTCACACATAACAAGTGTGAATGGGGGCCTGTATAATTAAACACCACCAATATTTCTAAGAGCATACAGCTTGTTGTGGTGGACAGTAATCATCATTTAGTTAGTTAGTTAGTTAGTTAGTTAGTTAGTTAGTTAGTTAGTTAGTTAGTTAGTTAGTTTATGTTGTTTTGGGGGCAGAGCACTGATCAAATATGACCATTTGCAGGCTCAGCCTAGAGCCTATCAGTGTTTGAGAGTTTGTATGAGTGTAAAGCACAATTCTAGCTGTAACAGACAGAAAATTGTTTGAGCTTAGAATAATTCAGTGATGCTCACAATTGTTAACTAGATGTATTAATCTGTTTTATTTTCAGACAACTAAATGAGTCTAGTATTGTGTGCAGACAGAAGTACAATTAAATGGAAAAAAGTATTCCAGACTGAGGAGAAATACATTTATGGTAATAGTTTGGCTAGCCTTATTGGTCAACAAATTAAATATTTTGTATGAGACTTTATGCTGAGTTAATACCTTGTTGGCCTGAGCTTCTGTGGGCTGGAGACATAATAGGTTTTGGTCTAATATTAGTCCTAGATACCTCTGTTGAGTACTGATAGCAAGAAGGGTGCATTACTGGGTTATGCTCCCTGTTGAGTGGCATTACAAGAGCCAAGCAGTAATGGCATGAGAGAACCAGAAACCTTTGGAGGGGATAAGCTAACCAGGACTAACAGTTCTAAGGTTGTCCAAAAAAACTGACAAGCAGGCGGTCCCAAGGGGGTCTTGTGGAGCCATGTGAGTAAATTAAAGTCTGATTGGTAAACATATTTATTGATGTCCACTTCAGTCATCTAAGTAATGATCACAGAGCAAACTTTTTAAATCATTTTCATTATTTATTTGTTTATTTGTTTATTGGCCTTTGTTTACTGAGAAAGTCAGATTGATCAGAGTCCCTTTTCAGCAAAGACGAGGGAGAAAAGCTTGACATTCCATACATTTGAATGAGGTAACAGTAAAATGTTGAGAACTCAGGATTATATATTGTAACAGGTGATTACTATGTCACATGCATTGTATAGTACTTAACAGCATATTAAGCTCAAATATATCTACGGAAGATGGTGTACACAGGACATAAAACTCACATCAGTAGAACATTCACCATTATTTTACAATGTATAAACAAACTAGCTCTGTAAGAATATCAGCACACAGACAGCAGATAAACCTTATGCCTATTTTATCCAAACAGTTAAATCCAGTTGGTTATCATAATGGTAATTTTTTATGTAGCCTACTGAGCTCACTAATATTTGTCTGAAGTTATCACTTCTAATACTGAGTTAAAGTAGTTGCTCTCCTGATCATTTAACATCACCTCTATAGATCTTTATCAGTCATAATATCATAATGTGATCTGTTATAAAGACAACCCCAAAGAATTAATAAAATTCCATAGTTCCATGTTATAGCACTGAACTGTAAAACATTTCTTACAACTGCCTCCACGATATATGACAATTTATTATAGAACGTGTTCTTATTAATGTTTCTATACTATTACATAGAGCAAATTTGACTTGCATTAATACACTGTAACCTCTTATGCTATAATTTGGAAAATCTTTAAAAAAATAGCCATTTTCTCCATATAAAACAAAAATCTGTCACTAGGGAGGCAACACCTATTAGCACAGTGTCTTGTCATATAATCCAGCTGTCCATATACAGCTCACAGACAAATCACACCTCGCATACTCAGCTAACAGATAATCATTGTCTTTATGGTTATCCCAAAATAATCTAATCCTGTGTTTATTCTTTCTCCTTACAACCCCTTTTACCAGCCTTCAAGTCTAATATGAAGTGTTAACATATCTATCACCTCCTTAGCACTTCAGCAACAACATCCGTTATTGATAATTAACTCTAGTAGCCTATATCGGGGATTGGGCAAGGAGATCCAATTTGAGACCATAGAGAGATGCCATCTCTGCATGCAGCATGTACCTCTTTAGGTTGAGAGACAAAGTTGCTCCTTTCCACAGATGTTGGTCACAATGGGGAGTACTTTGATGCAGATTATGGTGAGATAGAGACCTCTGCACAACATCATACAGTTTTAAGCCTGTTCTGGTGGAGCTTGGTATCTCTTTGGTGACAGCACAATTGGAGTCCCCAGATGGAACTTGATTTCTGCAAAGTGGAGACCCACAGGTAGGAAGTACAGAGTTTCAGAGTAGAAGAACAAGCTCCCTTGGACCACATCAACATTTGGCATGTTGACAACATTAATGTCCACTGCTGATAGAAACAAGAAACAAAAGAATATTCTCATCAGACTCGAGGTGCAAGGTAATAGATTTAATTTTCCATTCTGAAAAGCATTACAGGGGGTTGAGAAACTGATTGGCGACCTCAGGCAAGTAGTACACATGGTATCTTTCTTTGGGATGCAGTTGTCTGTCGCTTTTTGCAGAACTCCGAGCTTTGAACCTATGAACAGGGAAAATCTATTCAGAAGAGTTTAAGTTTATACTCCTTTTCTGGTCTTCTTCTGTTTATCGGAGGAACAAAGATCCTAAATTATAGCTTAAAAATGTCAATGTAGCATTTTGACTTAAACAGGCCAGTGACAAGAAAGTAAGTTACTCACATGTTTTTGTCAAGAAATAAAAACACATAATTTTATAATACATTCTGCTTATTTATCAAAAATTAAAATCTCCATATAACTGAAAAATCTCTAATTTTATTCATCTTTCTTTCATAATGGCATTACCTTGCTTTTTAGTCTGATGATTTTTTTTTTATGAAAAACAGTTGCTTGTGTGTTATTATTATGTCTACATGCTTTAATTTCATATGACAGTTCAAAGCATACCTGGTGAATTACAGTAAATGTATATATATATATATATATATATATATATATATATATATATATATATATATATATATATATATATATATATATATATATATATATATATATATATATATATATATATCAGCTTAGTCCAAGTCTAAACACCTTGTTTGTATGACCATCTTCTCTCTATCAATTGACTCTTCTTTTTCTTCTTCTTCTTTTATATCTTATCCTGTACTTCTCCACCTTCCTTTCACCACCCACCACCTTTTATTGTTTGTGATTTTTTTTTAAATGTATGTGTGGTATGAAAGAACAACCATGGCAGGGCTAGTCACATGGCAGTGTGAACACTGGATAACTGTCACTGTTGAAGAGACATCCCAAACCCATGTGCAAAAATGAGAAGTTGTGGATGAATGGATGGAGACAGAGTTACTTCACTCTGTACTCCAGTATTGTATGTTATTGATTATAACCTTTGCCTTCAATATTTTATACAACACATTTAATCTTTAGATCATTTGTTTAAAAGCAAGAAGTGAAGCTACTTCTGATGACTTATGAAGAAATTTACATATATGCTTCATGTTGGCACTACACAGACCAGATCCCCAATGGAAAAGGGCACACAGCAACAGCTGAATTAGCATGTTGTCTTTCTGCAGAGGATTTCTGTGCCAGTTGTCACAGCCAGCTATGCTAGATGGGATGCAGAGCAAAACTACAAGAAACAATGCCATGCAAACTCCAGATACTCACCTCTTACACCATCTCTCAAGTTTTCAGCATGATCGAACTGATTAAAGTTTGGAGCTCAACACCAAGAGCATACCAGCAATTGGGGGAACTTGCAGACCCAGGTGGTGGGGACATGACAGCAGTGGGTGGGAAGGGGTTGTAACATCAAGGACTGGAATATGAAGACACAACAGCCATATGATGAAAAAGGTGGGTGGACAGGATATTTCATATTTTAGAAGATGGATCATAGATCACCACACAGGAGCCAGTATGAGGCAGACAAAAGTGAAAATGGTTGTTGGTTTGTTGAGAGTGATGTAGAAGACATAGTCCTTTGATATTGTTGGATAGAAAGCATTTTCATTGTTCTCATTAGAAAGATGTTTGAAGAAGAGCATTTCAAATTGTGCATAGTACTCCATGTCAGGTCTAATGAAGGAAGAATAAGGTCCTTGGACCTGGAAAATACAGCCTTAGTAATTAACTGGGTGAGTGAGAAGGATTTCCTAACTATAATATATGGTGATCAAATGAGAATGCACTGTCAATGAAGGTACTCAGATCTCTAATGAGTATTTTTATCTAAATTCATCATACCCTAGTGATACATCCAGATTTTTCCTTGAGATCATGTTAGCTATTCCCTCTGTATCTAATGCTGCTTCTTTATGTATGGATTAATAAGGCAAAGTCATGTTATAAATGAGCTGATGACGTAAATCATCTTAAAGCTTATATGATGGATAACAGTATTGATGCATAAAATCTGTATAGTATAACTGAAGACATATTAACTGCAGATTGCTGACTTACTTTGCATATTGTCATAATTATCATATTTCTGTAAATATTTCAACAACCAGGTATACAGAAAGAATGTCTTTAATCTCATAAGATTGTTCACAGCAGAATGAGCAAATATGTTTCTGATATTATGAGGTTAGTTTTTGAGCAGTTATTGATATACTACATGTTATTTACAAAACATAGAAATCATTATTTAGCATGTTTATTATGACTTACTAACTCCATGTTAAGATTTGGAATCAAATGAATGCTATGACTTTAAAACTAAGGTTATGCTAAAAAGGCTTTTTTTACTGCGTTCATAACTTGATCTTGCCAAAAGATCCATTTAAAGTTATAGTGCATTTTTCCAGAGTTTGAGTGGCTGCAAAGAGTTTTTAAGTGGTGTTCTGTTTATCAGGTAATCAGTAGGATGTACTTGCTCCCTAAAGAAAACTAAGCTACATGTTTTCATGTTAAGCTAAGGCCATAGCTGGTATTCCAAGAGTTAGCTCTGGCAAGTCTCTCTTGGAAGCTGAGTCTCTATACTAGGAGTTAGTAATTGCACCCAATTTACAGTTATTGACAAACTTGCTTAACTATAGAACAGTTTGCTTTCACACTGGTGAAGTAGATACCAAAAAGGAGAGAACCCAGGACTGAGTCCCGAGGGACACTAGTTACGTTCCTTTTAAATGGGAAACAAACTCTTACTATGCATTTGACCAGAAACTCAGTTTGTAAATCAGTGGGTGATAAAGGGGATTATGTTTAGAATGGCAATTTTGTCTGCATGGGAAATGATATCAATGGTGAAATCAAGATAGGCAGCATGAACAGAATGCCCTTTGTTGATGTTATCTGTTACATTTTAGTGCAATCAATCCGATTAAGAACACAGGGTCTACCTTTCCTTAAGCTAAACTAATTAGGATTGAGGGTTTGTAGGTCAGCAATTTAGTTGTTTATGAGGTTGACCAAATAGAGTCACAAGATTTTACAAATGATGTTGGTGAGATAAAGGATGATAAAAGGTGGGGTGTGCAGCAGTGCTGTCCTTATGGAGTAACAGCATGCTGGCTGTTATCCAGAGTTCATTGACATACCTAGTGAACAGATTGAAAGGTTGAGGAGGGGCTCAGAATTTATTTGATACTAACTAGGAGACAAGCAAATACATAGTTTCAGTACATGGAGCTGCTCCTTTGGTTTTGGATAGAGTTTCAAGTAAACACAATGATACTTGGAGGAAGGGACGTTTAGTGATTAAAGGGTATGACCATGGAGATGAGTGGCATGGATGAAACTAGACATTAATTTGTCATCTAGGAGGTTGGCTATGGTTTCAGGATCAGATTAGTTAGTTCCAGATGACTGGAACTCAGTCTAATGTTTGCTGCTATGTCTAATTCTCCTAATATAGTTACAAAGGCCTTATGATTATTCTTGAAATAGCTGGCTACTTTCATTTTATATCCTGCTTTAATCTTCAAATGGTATGTTTGACTTATTTTCTGGCATGCTTGAAAACTTTCCTATGCTGGTAGGCAGGTAATCTTTTAGATGAAGCAAGTAAGGCTTTCCTCTTATTACACAGTCTGCTTATTTGGGAGTTCCACCATAAGGGTTTATTTTTGAATTTCCCATTTTACTTATGCCAGATTGGGATGGAAATATCTTTATGTTGGTTTGGATGATTTAGAATTCAGTGGCATATGTAACAGCCATAGGAACTGGGTCAACAGGGATGGGGTCAGGTATGCCCAGCAGACAGGGTGGTTTGTAGTAGTCTCTGAATATGATTGGGTTATTGGACCGTATAATACTAGTCTGGGGAAGAAGATGACAGGTTGGTGGTCAGACCTGAATAAGGAGGGATGACATTAGTGAAGTGAATACAGATGTAACATTTGTAAAGACAATATCAAGTATGTTGTCACTTCAAGTTGGAACATAAACTGTTTGATCTAGGAAGTTGATACTGTTAAAACTGAGGAAACACAGGACATATTTATTAACTGTATAAGATTTACAGTATGGATGGTCAGCTGAAATCACCTGTGATGAGCATATTGGGATTAATAGGTAAAGAATTCAGTTTATCAATGTAGTTATCATAGTCATTTGGGCATATTAAAGGGGAATCTATAATTGGCAATAATGTAATAATTGGCTTTATTTAACATAACTAAGCTGTACAAGGACTCTGTACTGTTGTCATGTGGGATTTAGCATGAAGTAATACAGAAGCAGATAAATATGGATACTATCACGCTAGTCCAGACTGTCTGAAAGAATGATATTCAAGAGACCTTGGTACAGAGTGAGTACTGCCGTACATGGATGTCAGGGTTCACTAACTCTCTCTCTCTCTCTCTCTCTCTCTATATATATATATATATATATATGTATATGAATGCCAGGAAGTCTCCAAGATTAGGTCATTTTTACTTCAGACTCCTAGTGTTTTGTAGTGTCACATTAATGCAACCTGGATAGGAATTTGCTTTGTTGGAATTATTAAGAGATGGACTTTGCATAAAAAAGGGCACTATGGGGCAGAAAAAGTCATTGACAATATACAGAAACCCTAAGGAAACAGGCGTGCATCATCCTTGGTGAAATAGTCTGGAATGTTGTCCATTGTCTTCTCATGCCATCATACCTTGGATTCCTCCTCAAATGATACCAGCAAATGAGCCAATTGTTGAAGTCAATTATTTTGTTTGAATTGTTGCTTCATTCTTGGAGATGTTAACAGAGTGTTCAAGACCAGTATTTTTCCTGCCTCAGACACGTGTATGGAGATCTTAGCCATATCACTCTGTATCTACCTTAGAGAGGAACTCCATCAGAAACAGAAAGAAACCAATGTTCCTTTGCTTCTCCTCTTATCAGGAACAAAGCTGCTCTACTAATCTCATGTTAACTAGCAAAAACTTTATCACAAGGTCTCGACTGACTCTTAGTCTCTAGGAAGGCTAGAAATCAATGTTATTCTGTTGCTTCCCTCCTCAACAGCAAGGCCCTTAATCCCATGTAGGTTGCCAAGAATCAGCTTACCAATTCTCCAATGATCTTTAGTCTTCCCCCAGTTGATGGAGATGTAGAATAATTCAGGTTTCTATAATTTATAGCCTTTTTAAAATTTACTGTTGCTGTTGCATGTGCTTATAGGTATTTACAGCTATTCTGAGTGGTTGCATCTATTTACAATTTTTAGGTTATTGAAGTTTTTGATATATACTGGAGTTCTGGAGCTAATAAGAATATATACATATTTTATGCAGTGGCTTTTCTTCATTTATTGGTCTGCTCTATGGAGCTTTTTATTGTGGATAATGACATTGCAAGATGAGTATACAGTTTACTGAAACAGACAAGATGAAAAGATTTTTTAAAATAATGCCACATTGATACTTTGACAATGATGCCAAGTTTTTGTATTACAAGACATCTTGGTGTATGTGTGCATGTGTGTGTGTGTGTGTTTGTGTGCATGTGTGTGTCTGTGTAGCTACAATGCAGTTTGCCAACTTCACAGCTGGTTATCATAATCCGTGTGTCTCTGTCTGTCTGTGTATCTATCTATCTATCTATCTATCTATCTATTGGCTATGCAGTATGTCAGCTTCACAACTGGCCGACATTTTGTATGACATTGATTTTAATCAAAGTTAAGGTTAATTGGTCACTTCGATACTCAGTTTGGGTCATCTTAACTGTAGCAGCATAATGGAGGATACACTGTGTTTATGGTTGTGTGATCACGGAGGTATATAGAAGTTAGAGGCTGTGGTGGCAAAGCTCTGAAATCCCAGGGTGGAAGGGGCCATCAGTATGGAATACTGGCCACTGGGACATTCCAGCAGCACATGGTAGATTATGTAGGGGTGTCACAGATAGCTGCTAGGAATGCACTTTCACTTTTCCTAGCAGCCATGTGCTGCAAAGTGGATGAGTTCATCTGCATCCCTTCAAAACCATGGGAGTGGCATGCTATCATTGAATGGTTCCATGCCATAGCCAGTTTCCCCATGCATCATTGGTGCAATACATTGCATCCCTGTGTGAATCAAAATCCTTTCTGGAAAAGGTAGAAAGTGGTAGTTTAACAGAAAGAGGTGGCTGTCATTCAGTTATCATGCAATATGTTGAGGAGATGGCCTCATTATTTACTGGATGGCAGCCCACTCTGGTAGTGTGTATGATGCTTCAATTTGGAGAGAGACAGAGAGAGAGAGCAAGAGGGTCTTGAGGGCTTTGTTCCAAGAGAATGAGCTCCCTGAGGGCTTACTACTTAGGTTATGCACCCATTTGCAAGAAATGTGTTCTACACACTTTTATTCTGCTATGATGCAACCATGCTGATGTTCTTCACATGTATATCAAAAGGTGACTGTGGTTATCGACTGCAACCTTGGTTGATGACATCTTTCAGAGCCCCATCCATGGCTGCTGAGGATGCATTCAACAGAGTACACACTGTGACATGGAACAACACCGAACAATTGTTTTGTGTTCTGATATCATGGTTCAGATGTCTGGACACATCCAAGTGTGCAGTAAGATACACACCATAAAAGGCTACACAAATAGTTACTGTATATATACAATATGATAAAATATATGCACAGTGTCCTTCCACCCTTAGTTGTGTGTGATCAACACCAAGAACCTTAGGTATCTCAAGAGGAGCTATGAAATGCCTCAGAAGAGGATCTGGAAGACAAAGGAAAGAACTTCCTGGCATCGGACAATGACAGCTGCAGCAGTATATGTCATGATATGCCAGATGTTCTCATGTGCATAAAGCAACATTTGATATGTTCCCAGTGCTGATGGTATGCCAACACAACACATAACAGATACAGTACTCCATCTGTGAGTTGTGCAAGAACAACATACCATACCATACAAACAACAAAAAAAACACATTCAAGTTATTACTAAAGCAACACCCCTGGTTAGCTAAAAATAAATACTAATCTACTACCTTCCATTATACTTCTTCCTCTCCACACACTATCTACCTATACCTGAGTGAACAAAGTAAGAGTCAAAAATCCAGTCGATAAGCAATATAAGTTACTCCCCTTTTCTTTTTCTCTAAAACTCAGTCAATAATTATTTTAACAAATCCCCATGCCATATAATCAGTCATTTCCTTGCTATACCAAACACCTGTATTACTTAAAAAATCACAAAATAAATAAGGTTAAATTCAACTGTGTAGTTTAGTAGTTAATACTGTTAGGTAAATCTAAGATGAATTACCTATGTAAGTCTACAATGATTCTTAATAAGGGGGTGGTGGTTCGTAATTGCTATTAATTGAATCAATGTTTTTTTAGATGTTGATTGGTTGATTCCTTTTTTACTGTGTATTTAAATGAAGGCTGTGTTTTAATGTATTGTCTGAAGAAGTTTATGATCCAACATAAACGAAAAGCGCTTAATTTTACTTGTGGTCTGAGTGTGCCTTCTTTTATCTGTTCCAGCATTTTGTGATTTTTGGAGTTTGTCACTTTATTCGTGATTTACCTGTATTACTTAAGCCTATATTACATTAGCTTTTGTCTACTAAAATTAACCTCGGTTCATCTTCTTATTCCTACTAATTACTACATATTTAATCCCTACGTTTGAGCCCATTAATGCGTTAAGCTGCTTTCTTCATCATTTTCTTTCATAGTTTGAAGTTGTGCTGACAGTGTCTATTCCTTCTCTGATATACTTTCCTCAATAATGCATAAACCCTATGTTTTGCTCATATATATCTATGCAATATTACACTATGTAAAATCCAAACTGTATTATACTATGTAAAATACTGCTAATGTCTTTCACAAATGTGTTTACACTGTACAATACTGACTATGCATTATTCTGTGAAAAAATATTTGTTTTGTTTGTATTTAAAGGAACATTTCTCTTCTGGTGTCTGCTGATTAAGGGCTTATCCCAGTCAAACTTTCTTAGTCAGTAAAGATAAATAAATAGATAAAATAAAAAGTATATAAATTGTGGCTCACTGCAGCATATACATGCTATTGGTGACTAATATAAAATTATCTGAGAATGCCTGCAGAGAAATGTATATGTGTTATACATGGAGGAATGTAGTACAGACCAGCAATTATTGTGCACATACTTGTATGTGCATGTGCATGTCTCACATGTGGTGAATGCAAGTGTAAGAAATGGTCCTAGATATATTCATTCCATATGTGAACGCTTGTATGTGCATGTTGCACAGCTGTGTGTAGAAGGTTGGCTGTTGGGGTAAGATTAAAGTGGCAGTACTAGAATAAACAAATAAGGATGCATAAATGAAGTGTGATAGAAATACATACCATTCATGACATACCACCAGCTGGGTTTGTCTGAATTGGCGCCACAATGCAGGTTGCACATTTTGCCAGGGCAAATATCTGAAATGTACAGACATGCTGCACATGTGCCATTGGGGTGCAGTTGTGACAAGAGATAATCAACATCTTCACAGCTAGAAATTTCATAACCTCCACAACCAGAGACACACCTAAACACCAGTCTGTGGTAGAATCCTTAACAGAATTGCAGTGTGGCTAACTAATGCAAGCCCAGAATTTGAGAAAAAAAAAAGCTAGACTACCAGAGTACTGTGAAGACCAGAAAATGTACCACATATGGATCCTGTATACATGTTGTGCCATAAGTTAATGGGACTGTTAATTAATAAAGAATGTGCTGCTAGACTGTGGAATGCATATTTTATGTTAATGTGAAGTGTACACTTTGGAACTGCATACAGAAAGACATGCCATGAGAAACAGAGATATGCTGTTCCATGTAAACATGTGCAACCAGTTGTGGCAAACAGTAGGAGAATGTTTAGCATTAATGATAAAATGACTGTAAATAATGTATAGGGGAAATGCAGTTGCAGCCAAAATTTAAACATTGTAATTATTACATCATGTATGCCAAAATATGGGGTCTATATTAATTCAACGAATACCAAAACAACAACATGTACTACTCGAACTGTGAAAATACCAAACGCACTAAACTGCAAAATTTAAAATATTGAACATTCATAGTCGGCCAACCCCACCACCCGCTACATACTACCTACCCAAACAAAATAAATAAACCACATACATACATTAAACAAACCCTACTCCTAACCCTAAAGTATAGCACCAAAACAAAAACTTCTAACCCTACACTAAACCCCACATACACAACTATCTATGCACTATCCTTAACCCCTCCCTAACCCTAAGGTCTGTAACTACCACACACTTCCCCTAAGGAGATATACCCAAACAAAATAAATAATACACATAAATACATTTAACAAAATCCTACTTCTAACACTACACTAAATCTTACACACATTACCTATCTATGCACTTACCTTAACACGCACCCTAACCCTAAGGTCCATAACTATCGCACACTTACCTTATGGAGCTATACTACAGACAGGCCAACCAAAACATTTTGAATTTCGTGGTTTTGCACATTCGACGATTACATATTTTGTGCAATACATGTCAATGATTTCGTATTCGCATAAACGGAGTTTTGACAATCTAATATGAACCCAAAATATGATATATGCCTTACACTGCCATTACTGCTTACTTTGAGATGTCAGGCTATTAGTTAAATAATAAAAAAAATCCCTGTGACAAAAGACATGCCAAATACCACTAAGATGTAGTTGGATTAGTGTGACACACACACACACACACACACACACACACACACACACACACACACACACACACACACACACACACACACATACATTCACTCTGAGATACCAGCCATGGTAACATGACCATAGATGAGGACTCCCATGCTAATGGCTCACTCTGTGGTCTATGCTGGCCCTGCCGTGGGGAAATTTTCAACCCCAGGGTTTTGTACCATAGATCTGATGTTGGACTGTGAGCAGGATGGAAAAAGTAGGGGCATGTGTGGTAATATGGGATGTGTCAATTGGGGTTTGAGCAGGATGATCCCCAACAGCTCTACATGCATACTGCAGTACAGGCATAATAGATGAATGAGTGCCATGGATAGGGCACACAACAGAAGGCCTCCCTCTGCCACATGATGGCATTCTGACCACAAAGGACAGGGCAGGTATGGCCAAGGTAGCAGTAGCATTAGTACAGCACTGCTCAAGAACAGCCAAGAGAAGCTGCTCTACAGAATGAAAAAAACTGAAGCTGCACTCTATCAATGTTCAGCAAGTGCTGCCATGACTCCATCATGCCACTGCTTTTGACTATCTTGCAACACATGGATATAGTGTACCACTTGGTCAGTTGCATTAGCATGTGCCTATAACACCAGGCATATACCTTCTGGAAAATTTCCATGCATCACCATCACTTGGGTACATGCTGTCCTACCAACAATAGTTATCTATTGTGGAGCTATCTTTACACCACTGTCATGACCACATGGGGCAGAGGCCCAAGGTTTCCCTCTTGACTAGTGGCTAATGTTTGATTACCTGCAGACTGGCCAAGTTAACTGTCATTGGCTGTGCTGTTCTCTGTGTTACATCACATCCTGCGTTTGAATAAGTGGAAAAGCTCAGGGAGTTGTAACTTTGACACATAATGTACAGATCATATTGTTGTGCCACAGCTTGTGGTTGTACATAGTGTGCATGTGAGAGTGTGACATACTGTATCCTATGTAGTCTGAGGTTGGTTTTGTTGTTGTGAGCTTAGATACAGGTACTGCACTGAGTGGTTACTTCACATGTAGGGTTAAAACGTGTTTATGTGTAACACACGTTAACATGTTATTTATAGTGCCACCTTAAATTCTTGGGGGTTCTGTGCCTAGCATCTGTTTTATTTTCCAATATAGCTTGATGCAGAAGAAAATTCCCAGATATACTGCCTTATAATGTAGTTGGGCTTTAAGAGAATTATGTTCAAATAATATAGCAGTTTATTGGCAAGATAATGTTCTGCCTTAAAATCTCACCTTAATGTGGTTTACAATATATGAATGTACTCTGCTGGAAAGTTTATTGAAAGCAGCACAGTGATAAAATGCAATAAACATCAAAGAGAAATGGCTTTTTTGTATTCATTTTTAAAGAGAAAACCAAAAAAAAAGGCTTAGTGAATGGAGTCTAAATGCTTTCAGGAAAAAAAGGGGTGAGAAACCAAATGTATATTTTCATGTCAGCTTTTCTTTGAACATTCTTATGAGACATTATCCCTGATGTGGAATTTCAAGACAGACTGGATTTTTTTAGGTCTGTTGAAAAGCTCCTTTCACACATAATAATTACTCAGAACAGTCAGCAATTTATAATTAATTGGGCATGCAAGAACAGTATGTAACTATTTTGACAAAGGCTTTTATAAAGGACGAAACATTAAATTGTTCATTTAGCTAGGACATCTCACTATGATACAGAAAAGGAAAATAAAGTTCTAAATGATGAAAGAGGAAGAGTAATATTCAGATATTCAGCATTGTCTTTGCCTTTTACATGTGTGTGTGTGTGTGTGTGTGTGTGTGTGTGTGTGTGGGAGTGTGTGTGTGGTGTTTGAAAATGAGGTAGAATGGCTTTGTACTGCACGAGCATGTAAGTGCATTACTGTGTGGGTGTAAGTATATGTGTTTGTCTATGTGTGCTCATGCATGTGTGTGTGTGTGTGTGTGTGTGTGTGTGTGTGTGTGTGTGTGTGTGTGTGTGTGTGTGTGTGTGTGTGTGTGTCTGTGTGTGTATGTGAGACACTGTATATGCATGCATATGTGTCTTTGTGCATGTATCTGCGTTTGTACACATATGTGGTGTGTAATAGTGAGACAATGAAAAAAACAGAAATGCTTCAAATTCAAAATGAGCAATTGTGAATTATTGCCACACAATCTTTATATCCTACAAATGATTGAAACCCATGCAATTTCCTACACAGTAATTCGAAATTTTTCAATAATGGTTTTAATCAGTTACTAGTCACTGATTTCTTATTAAATGAGGAGATGAAGAGACTAGAACTGAATCTTTTTTCCCTGAGTGTTTTTTGTCCCCCTACCTGCCAACCATCAAGCCCACCCTATTAGATACTGCTGATGCATTCCTTCTTTAATACAAAGCTTCAATGCCAAAGTGATTCTTTTTGTCAGATACTTTGAACTGTAGAAACTTATAACATGACAGATATTTTACAGAAAGAAATAACACTGATCTTTAAAAGATGCTGTGACATCAGATGTTTTCCTCAGCCAATTTATATTACCATAGTAGTCCATTTTTTTTGGAGCTAACAATGACATATAGGCTCATGTTCACTCTTGTGTGTGTGTATGCAGGCATGTGACTAGCTGGTTGTACATTTGTACTGTTTCTAGCACTAACATAAAGGATCAAAATCACTTTTTTTTCTTCTTTGTGCTATTTAAGGGGACATATTAAATACTTCTGCATATTTTAAAGATACCTTTGAATGGAATGGATGTGATCCCATTAACAATTTATCAATAAATAAATGAATTCCTCACTACTAAGGCAACAGAAAGTAGAATCCAAGCACGAAAAAATCAAACTGTTGCACCACGGCCAGTAATGTGCAGACGCAATGCCAGATAAAATCTTATAAGTTTGTTTATTAAATAAAACAAGCAAAGTTGCTTGATAAAAACTGTCATTGACGAAAAGAGCACAAAAATAATGCTCAATAGATAAAGTCTTTTTCAGTCCTTGTCATTGACAGTATAAACGGCTCTTTTTCAATGATAAATATTCACAAGTTGCTCCATATATAGAGAAGATAAAAAGTTCCAAAAAGTAACAAAATTACATCCTCTAGATGTCAATGAAATCCTGTTATCCAAGGATATATTTGCAGGCAAAATCATTCACAAATAAATCTTCGCCTTTGTGGAAACCAAATGGTGATGAAATACTGCTGTTAAAGTTCATTGACAAATATGGATATAAACTTCCAAAGCAAAGGACCCCAAAATACACGATAAGCGCTTTCGGTTTTCACCTTCTTCAGATCGTCCACAAAGGCGAAGATTTATTTGTGAATGATTTTACTGGCTTTGTCCACAATTCTTGATCAAAGAATTTGAGAAGTATGGCTATGTGACACAAATAGAAATATATATAATGACTGCTGGTAAGACACTATGAACACAGTGACAGAAGTCATATACATGAAGCACACTGCATGTCCTAAAGGGGTCATTTGCATATATGTCATGGACCTACACTACAGGACATTTAAGGTATTACACAGCAAAGTCTCTAGTGTCGATGTTTGTTTTTTGTTTTATCTCCAGAATATATGATGTTGCCTTTTGAGCCAGAAGTTTTTTTGGGGGGTTGGTATATGCTGAGACAATATTGGTCATTAGATCAAAGTAGTCTATTATGATGATAGGAATAAAGAACAGCATTAAAAACAGGGCAGTCATCAACATTGTGAACAATGTTATGTGTGGAGAGATAAGCTGTCTGTAATTTAAATGATAAAGCAGTTTGAGCTAATTCAAAACATTAAGGGCAATACAGTGGTGGCTGCAGCATTGTTTATTGGTGGCAGCCTTTGCAACCTTATTTTAGCATGCCTTCATCTCATTTTTAACTGTAACCTGGAGGTTGGTTAGGATGGGTGAGCCATATACGAGAGATGGGAGAAGGTAGGTAATGGTGTCCATGGTGATGTGAAGGAAGTTTTTATGCATGTAGAGCATTCTTAATTTTTGGTAAGCATTTTTTATCTTATTTTGAACATGCAGGTCATATTTAGGGTTGCTGTCTATAATTACTCCAAGGAGTTTTGTATGGGAGACTACTTCAATTTCAGTTTTGTTTAGTGAAAACATATTAATTCATCAAGCTCTGTGATTTGGGAAAAATAGCAGTAACTTTGTTTTTAGGGATGAGTGGTAGTAGTTGGGCATTATGGAGCCATTTCTGAACTGAGGAAAACGTTTCTTGCATGATATGGAGGAGCTGAGGCAAGCAATAAGAGGAACATATAAGTGTTGAATCATCATCAGTTTGTATAAGAGAGGCTGGACCTAAGAAGGGATAGAGGTCATTGATAGAGATATTAAAGAGGAGGAGGTGAAGAACAGAGCTTTGGGGTAGACCAGTGGAGAGTGGCAGGTATGGTGAGAGAAGGAGTAATCTGCCATTTTACAGACTGGAGCCTGTCAGTTAAACAGCTACTGAACCACAATAATGCAGATGGGGACAGTCTATGCTGAGACAGTTTATACAGGAGTTTAGGGTGAGAAATGGTATTGAAAGCTTTTGACAGGTGAAGACATAAGGAGGAAACAAGTTTGCAGAGTCCCTGCATTTGTTTGTGGTATCAGTGAATGATAGGAGGGCAGTAGTTCCACTGTGTGTTGGGTGAAAGCCATGTTGGGTGGATGTTAAGAGCCATTCTTGTAGAAGATAGTGAAGGAGTTGCTTATGAATACATCTTTCAAGAATTTTTGAGAGAGATGATAATATTACAACAGGACGAAATCAGCCGATATGTGCCCACAACCCTCCTGGACATGGGAAGTCATTACTAAACACAGTTCTGGGTATTGACTAGAGTATCTGATGGTATTACATTGGGATGAAACAAGTAGGCTTGAAATTACTTCTGGGTCGATAGGCTAGTAATGTCTTATAATCCTATGATCCTATGAAGATGGATAATATAGGATTTTTTTCCATAGTGAAAGTACATAGGATTCAGATATTGATCTGTAGATGAGGTTAGAGACTGTGTATATTGTGGCATCAGCAGCTATCTTTAGGTACTTAGGTAAGAGGTAGTCAGCTACAGTGGGGGAAGGTTTGAGTTTAAGTAGAACATTTTTTTATCACTGATGTGGAAATGGGTCCTAAGTGGACTTTGCTACAGGGTAAATTAGGTTCAGTAAAGGAAGTAGAAGTGTGTATGATGTATGGTTTTGGTTTAACCTGCTGTTTGCTAAATTACTAGGATTTGTATTATTGAGGAAGTGGTAAAGACACTGACTGGGGGTGAAGAGTTTTTATTTAGGGTGTTAATGCTTACTATAGAGTAGATATTGAATAAGGTTGCAATTTCTAGGGGAGAGCTATTATGCGAAGGGTTGGGTTCCTACTTTGAGCCCAGATGTAACAGGCTATGTATTCATGTCCAGAATTGTTTTGGTTCATTTTTATGTTGAAGTTATAGAAGGCTATAATATTGTTTTTATCTAGGATAACATGGTTTTACTAACAATTCCCTATGAAGTTATAGGTTACAGGGAGTTTTAAGTTTAAGTCATTCTTTCCAACCTTTGTATCTGTTAGACTTTGCAGTTTTTTCTGTGTAGTGAGCCATGCTATGTGGTTAATTGTCACTATGTTTTTATTGAGTGGGGAGCGGCTGTTTAAAGTACTTAAGAAAAAGGTATTACAAGTATTGACTGCATTATCAAGTGGAAGAGGTTTTAGGACATATCAATTAAAGACTTCCAATGTATTGATAAAGGAGTCTATTGAATTTTGAAAGGTTTTGGGTGAGTCTTAGGTTGGTGGGTGCTATTTCTATGGGTATAAGCTGGGAGTTGGTCCCTATTTGAAACTGGATTGTTTCCAGAGGCTATACATTTTCTACAGTCAGAGACCAGTATCTACTCTAGAACTGCACCTTTAATGTTAGTATTATTAAATGTTGCATGTGTTTTGATAAGTTGTGATAAGCGAAAGTCTGATGTAATGTTTTGTCAGTCAATATTTACATATCCTAGTATGATTTTTTTCATAAGGTATATAGTAAGTTATCCAGGGGAGGATTTCTTCTAAAGTTGTTATAACATTTCAGGTGGGATATAGACTGTAACAAAATATGGCTATTTTTTATTGTTAAGCTTTAGCAGTGATACTAGTATTTGAGCATTTTGGAATTTTGGGATGCAGTGTGAATGGGGGGAATAGAGATTGCATAAACCTGGGTAAATTAAGGCCACCCCTCTCTCTTTCTTGTGGGGCCTATCAGCTCTGATAATACTGTAGCCTAGAGGGAGTAGTGCAGAATCTTTAATGTTAGGCTTAAACCAGGTTTCTGTGATGGCAAGAATATCAGGGTTGTACTGAGATATCCAGATGTGTAGTTTTGTAATTTTGTTACAAACTACAGAGGTTGAAAGTGACAATATTCAGTTTTTTTGGAAGACAAATGGGACATGATGAAGTTTGATGAACTAGCTTCCTTAGTATCGATAGGTGTTGGTTCAATGATTGGACAGTACAGCTGGGAAGAGGTATAGTTTGAGGTAGTAGATGAGGGAGGATTAGTTAATTTACAATTTTGTAGGGGTTATTTGCAACTTAAATTAATTGGTTAGTTTTTCAGGGCCTGGGTTGGGGTAGACATCACCACACTGCGAGATTTTTTAGAGGTATTGTATTGATTTAGAGGAGACCTGTATGAGTTTTATTTTTGGAGAGCAGTGATGGTAATGAAGTATTTAGTGCTTAAAGACAAAGGGAGAGATTAAAAAGACATGAAGACATATTGGTATAACCACTCTAGATTACATAGTGTGCTGAGTTAACTGCAGTAGGAGAGGAGTATAGAGGTGAAAGTATACAGTGATGGTTTGTTAGACGGAATGCTAGTAGCATCAGAAAGAGACATGATGCTTGGAGAAACATTTGACATTTTGGTGTTTATAGAAAAGAAGAAGAAGAAAAAGTGAAGTGTAGTATGTAGTATGAAATGGAGGGAGGCAGAGGTGGAGTTAATGAAGATATGTAGATGGAGAAGATTTGTGTTATCAGTTAATTCTAATTATGTAATAAAGAGAAAGGAAAGGGAGGAGTATCAATGATATTTGAAGTCAGTCAGAGGTATAAGGAGCAGTATATAACTAAAGACACAAAAAATTAAGTTTAGGTGCATGTAACTGTATGAAGAGCAGATGAGGCAGATGTAATTCCTGTGGTTGGGAGACGTGAGAGACTGTGAGTGGTTATTTATGAGCTAGTTGTATTGCTGCAGGTGGGAGGAGTTAGGAGTTTTGTGATAGCTTGGAATCTGGATTGGAAAGTATAGGTTCCGTATAAAGAAAGTAATATCAGGGGTAGGTGGGAATGGGGGTAAGATGGAGGCTGTAGTGAAGCTGAGTGTAGAGATATGAAACAGAGTGGGATCAAACAGAGTCCTGCAGTAAAAAAAATCAGTCAGGATTAACAAAAGGTAAGTAAAAATGTCTTAGTAGACTAGGACACAGCAACAGCAGTGGCAGTGTTAAAAACTAACAGAAAAAGCTGGAATTATAAATATGAAAAGCAGGGATGATTGTATAAATGGGAGTTAGAAGCACACAGTGTATCAAACAGCAGTGTAAGGGTGCTAAATGTGACAGAATTACTCCAGCCCAGATAGGATAAAGTAGGCAGGAGTAAGATATATATGTAGCAGACAGGGGTAGGCAGCAGCCAAAAATCAATAGTGACTCACTGTGCCTTACAACTGAGAGACAACAATGAGAGTGGCTAGGCTACAGGACAAGAGTAAAAATTAAACAGGCTCCGGTAGGAAGGTGATCCAGTATGGAAAGTATTCCTGAGATGCCTCAGTATTCATAAAATAAGGTGAAAGGCAGCAGTTGTACTCATTCTAAGGCAGGAGATACCAACAACAGTAAATTTTCTCTACACTAATCCAAGTACCTAACTAAACAGTTACAATATAGGGACGTTCTTTACTTAAAACCCTTCTTTCTGACTTTTCACTCAAATGCCCCTCTGAAAAATAAATAACCGTGTGTTCTGGTCATGTTTTGGAGCCTAGCCTGATGTTAGCAATGATGTTAGTTTGGAAGGGGGGTGTTGAGCCTAGCATCTCTGTACTTAAGACACTTCTTCCTAACTTTTCACTCTAATTCTTCTAGATCTGAAATAATTGGGTGACCTGACCCTGCCACAGAGCCTTGCCTGATGTTACCAATAATGTCAAACTGGAAGGGGAAGGGGGCCCTGAACCTATGACAATTGGGCACATGTGCAGAAAAGCAGAAGGCAATCTGCTGAAGATGATGATGGTGATTTCGTGGTGTTCAACAGTTGTCTAACTGCATGTGCCATCTGATATATGGTTCACATAGTATATGCACTGCACACCATATACCAACTGCACATTTCCCAGTGTAAGCAGCTCATACTTATGCATCATACTATACTGTCTACATCATGCCTGAGCATGCTATTACACATTGCACATACACATCTGACACATCTCGCTGCATGCATCTGTGGGATGCATCTTACATGCTTTTGCATGAACCTACATAGCCCATTCTGCTATTTATACTGATAGTGGTGTTTTTTTAGCATCCTTCCCTTTTCCAGACTGTTGGACACCACATTTAGCCCTCTCCAGTGCCATATTGGGCATGTGCTGACTTATAGGTTCATAGGTTGGTACTGGGCTATCTGCTCGAAGGCATATATTAGCCCAGCCACGTTGTGCAGTATTCACCGCCCCTTTAGTAGTTCCCTAGACCCTTGTACTAGCAGCTAGTACCCTTGGCCCCTATCTAGTAGTGCTATTGGTGTGATCCCCGGTGTGAACTTTCTGTTACCCATCCACTCATCAAGGTTCCTCTTGAAGAGTGATAGTGAGGGGCTCTGTCTTATGTAGATCAGGACCCTGTTCCATAGTAAGGGAAGTCTCTGCAAAGGGAATCTATCCCTCCAGCATGTTCCATTCATTGTTGTGTTGAGGTTTATATCCCTAGAGTGTGTAGCTCGAGTAGATTTGGTTTTGCTAAGATGGAGCATGTTCAGCAATTCTGGGTTGGACATGACTCTGTACGTTAGACAGAGATCGCCTCTGAGAAAGCGGTATGCAACAGAGAACAGTCTTAAATTTTTCAATCGTGCTGCATAGGGCAACTGTTTGAGGCCAGTAATCCTCTTGGTTAGGTACCTCTGTGATCTCTCCAGCTGCTGGAGATGTCTAGCCAGGTACATTCCAATTGGTGCATTGTACTCAATAATGGGTCTGATGAGGGAAGAGTAGAGGGGCACCATTACATCCTTAGATCTTGATGCGAACCCTTTCATGATCAGATGGGTCACATAGAAGGATTTTCTAACCACTTTGGCAACATGGTTATCAAAGGAAAGCTGACTAGCTACTTGGTTCCCTAGATCCCTTATTTCTTCTTCAGATTTCAGGGGATTACCTCCTATGTTGTAGTTTGCGGGTACTCTGTTTTTTCCAAAGGGGATTACTACGCATTTTTTTTTTGCATTTAGCTTGAGACCATGGCTTTCACACCATGCATCAGTCTTATTTAGGCCCTTCTGGAGGATCTCCATGTCGGCCAGAGACTCTATTATAGCACCCAGTTTGCAGTCGTCTGCAAACTTAGTCAGCCACAGCCCTTCCATGCTTGCTTGTACTTCTCAGAAGTATATGCCAAACAGGAGGGGCCACAGGACAGAGCCCTGAGGCACACCACTTGTTACTGGTCTGGATTCGGACATAGATCCCGCTACTCTTATTTTATGGGATCTGTCTGAGAGCCAGTTTGTGATCCATCTTGTGACATAAGGGTTTATGCCCAGGCTGGAGAGTTTATCAATAATACCTGAATGCGGAATGGTGTCAAATGCTTTAGCATGGTCAAGGTAAGCCGTGTGTACCTCCTTTCCCTTATCTGTAGCCTGAGTAACTGTCTCAAAGAAATCCAGCAGGTTCAGGAGGCATGATCTGCCCTTGACAAAGCCAAACTGTGTGGGGTCCAGCGACGGGAGGTTCCCAAACTCTCCATTTATGAGTTCCATAATGATTCACTCCATAGCCTTACAGATCAGACTGGTCAGGCTTATTGGTCAGTAGTTCCCAGGGTCAGTTGTGGCCCCATCCTTGTGTAGCGGGACCACCACTGCTGTGTGCCATTCTATGGGCACATATCCTGTGGAGATGCTGAGACTGAACAGGGTATTAAGATGCGGGGTTAATTCCTTTTGGAGCTCGCATATGACACAGCCTGGGACACCATCTGGTCCCATGGAGGCAGAGTTTTTAGCTTTAGATAGAGCCTTGTTAACCAACATATCAGTAATAATTGGACTTACACAATCCCCTGGAATGGTAATAGGCCCGGTAGGTGGTGTCAGCCAAGATGTTGGCAATGTCAGAAGGGTCAGTGTATTTTGTTCCATTTTGTACTAGCTCAGCACAGACTTGAGCATTGCCATTTAGGTTTTTGATGTAGCCATAGAAGGCCTTATGGTTATCCTTGGCAACTTTCTTTTCAAAATTAGCTTTAGTTGACTTGATGAGGGCCCTCAATTTCTTACTAATGCTGATCAGGGATGATTTTTCTACTTGAGATTTGGCCTTTTTTTGTATAAGTCTTCTCCTTTTATTGTAAAGTTTGCTTATGGCCGGGGTCCACCAGACTGGTTTCTTCTTGCTTGAGTAAGGAGTCTTGGTTTTATTTGGGCTAGCACGGTCCATGCAATCCTGAAGATGCATATAGAGTGCCTTGGTGTAGGATTCTGCATCCTGGATATCATTATCCTTCTGCAAGGGAATAGTGAAGCTTTCCACTTTGGATGCAACTAGTTTGAAGTTTGCTTTGGAAAGGTTTTTGACTATGGTTTCTTTGACTGGGGGAGGTGGAGGGGTGAGAATGTCCAGGGCTATCAGTGTATAGTCGGATCTGACCAAGGAGGGAGTGATAACAGGTGTGGTACAATGGGCGCCCATATTTGTGATGATTAAATCCAATATGTTGTCCCCTCTAGTGGGGACTTGCCTTCAGATGCTACTGTTAGCTGCTTATTGTGCAGCAGCATAGCTTAGACCAAGAATGGCCATGCAGCCTTTCCAGATATGGCATTATCACTGCCTTCTTCACCCTCATTATCCATGCAGATTAATCTTTGTATCAGTATATTAATGCTCACCCTACCATCTTTGGATTTGACTATATGCCCAAAGGTACCTCCCTTTGGCATACTGCTGGGGATATTGAATAGGTCTCCTCATAGTTGGTAGCCTCAATCACCTGTGAGAAGGAGGACCATGGGTTAACTATCAGTAGTTTACTATTGCTATTTTGACCTTGTGCTTCTGTTTCATATTTACATGTGGATACTATAACCATTATGCGTATAAATGAACATCTCTGTTCTATACATATGTAGGAAAAATGCCTTGTACAGGCCACTTGTCTGTCATTCACAGGCATCATATGAACATGCAGAATGTCTGCAGAAGACAGCAATGATGATAACATCTATACTGCACACTAAGAGACAGATGGCAGACTGCACCCCCTTCCTCTTAATATATGTCATCCCTGAACACCTGATGCGGTAGAGATAGTTATATATGAACAGTTTATTTATAGACCCATAGATTCATAGATATTACAAAGCCATTGAGTCTTATGACTATTCACACCTTGTCAGTACTCTATCTCTCTCTCAGTCCAAACATCCTTCATCCAGAAGGGTTATTATGCTAATACCATTGACAGAATTGTCAGCCAATAGAATGCTTCCTAATACTATACTTTATTAATTGTTATTGGTGTAAGGGAACATAACAAACCACCCTACATGCTATAATATATCAGTGAAGAATACATCCAGTGTCTTAGATGTAGATTATTAGGATGTGCAATTACACCAGCTCTAAGCTGCAGAAAGGCACCTATGGCTGAGTTGTGGAAGGCTACTTCAACCATTGACTTCTTTGAAATGTTCCTGCTGCTGTTTCTATCTAGTATAAAATCTATGTGACATATACAACATTAAATATCTCCTGCCCCAGTCTAGAACCTATTGATAAGTCGGGTCTATATTATATTCTCAAAAGCCAACAATATCAAATCTGACATTGTCGACACAAGAATAGAGAATGCTCAGAATCTCGAATGCATAAATGGAAATCTCCATAAGGGGAGATTTCCATTTACTGCAATGTAGTGTGGTCTCGGAGTTGGTATATTTAAGTAGCAGGGGGTGTGGGGGTGCAGGGGGGCTTGCTCCAGTGCTTAAACCCATTAGGGTACTTTTTTCTTTTTTTGTTTTTGTCTTTTTATAAGGTTGACGTTTGAAGACATCGACCATATGGTGTTTGATGTTTTCAACCATTGATCTTATAATATAGACCTGAAAAGTCAGTGTGTGTTAGGGCTCTATCTAGTTTGAAACTGCTAGCATCAGCATAGCCTGGTTTAGTGTACAGCAGCTGTATCCATTGCATTCCTCCTGCTCTCCATTGCCAGACCATAGAAAAAATCTACTATTCTATACTTTGATTTGCTGTTGTCTGTTTTTCCATACAGTAAGACTATCAAGTACTCTGTGTTGCATAATAGTCTGTATAATACATTTTTATACTGTTCAGAACTACATGCAGGACAACACTACCTTCACTTACATCGTGCTCTGTCTAATTAGTATTTATCCATATATTACCAATATGGATTCTGCATATAATGTCATTTAAGTGTTTATTATTTCACATCTTTATTCACACTTGTTTTGCCATTTTGCATTTTATTTGACATTTTTCCAAAAATGGACAATATTGTCTGCAAGGATTTTTTTCTCGGGTAGATAGTAAATGTCGGAGGTGTGTTGGGGAAGAAAGAGACCTTAAAAATTCCCTGGAGACTACACTATCAGAAATACTGGGTGAGCAAATTGCTATAACTAAGGAAATGATTTTTGAGCTATGATACATAACTGGAATTGCTTAGACATAGTAAGGCCTTGTTGAGTCTAATTATGGTGACTGCCAAAAAAGTAGCTACTAGGAAAATGGAAACCAAAGTCTAAACTAACTGTACTAGAAGTAGTGAACATTATAACAGAGATAAAACAACTGGAAATGGTATCTTTAGAAAAGGTTAAGAGCAACTTACATAGAAAAAATGGGAATTGTAGGAACAATACATGAAGAGGAGAAATGAAGTTTAAAAGAAGGCAGGATTTGAATGAGCTATAGGCTAGTTTGATTGACAGTGACTGGATAGATTATAAGTGATGTATAATGTTTGCAACTAAAATTATGTCAATATCGTTTGTTTTCATTTATATAAATATATGATTGCCTTTGTCATAAGTGATAATTTAATAAAGATATTTCTTGTTTAAAAAATATTGTCTGCAGTGTATGAACTCCAGCAATGTCTCATTTAATGTTTGTTTGTCTTTCGGCTTTGTCTCATTTAATAAAATGTAATATTTCAGCTCCTCTTTTAGGAAGTATTAAACAGATCATTAATGGGTTTTGAAACACCATAAGCAGTCATCCTAATTTTTTATACCTTCTTTTTGAAATCTTAAGCTTCTGAAAGAAATTTATTTCGTTTCATGTAGTCTGAGATATTTTCATATCTTGGTAGGAAACATCAGGTTAAAGGACTACCCTACAAAAACAGTCATTCACAATGGCCATTTCCACCCTACACCATAATGTTTCAAGATCACTGTAGTTGTGTCTTAGTTTTAACAACCTATGTATGCATTTAGCTGAGACTCTAACAGCCACTAGAAATTTTAATAAGGTAACCCCCCAAGTTATACTTTCTGCAGACCTTGTAATTTGAAACATTAGTAGATACCACTTGAATTCAGAACTGCACCATTCAAAATTATTTCATATTCCGAGCTTCTGTTGTTCAGCCCCTTCCCTTAAGTATACAATTTGTCTCTTGCACATATCTTTTCTTTGCTTTAAGACTCCCACCAACCCACCCTCACAATGACTATTCCAAGGTGAGCAAAGCACTCTGTATTTGCATTTTGTTTACCTGCCACCAGGCCTTGTTTTTTTAAAATGGCAATCAGTTAGTAGGAGAGCTTTAAATATCCAAGCTTGTTCAGTACTGCCAAGTTAGTATGCTCATCAGCCAGAGTCAGTCTGCACCAACACCCTCAAACATAATCTTGTTGAAGGCCTTTACTATGAGCTTTTAGAGGAAATTAAAATCAATTTGTTTTTTTTTTTTCTCTATATAACAGCATTTATTTTGTCCCTAAAGGACTTTTTTAAATATTTGACAGCTAAAAGTGCTTGATTGTTTATAGCATTCTGTTTAAATGAGTTACCTTATTCTGTGCTCATGCTAGCTTTTCTTTCTAAGAAGTTCTAATGGTGTAAGAGACTGAAGTTATTTTATCACTTACTCTCTACAACTGCACCATGGACATTTCCTAATACATAATACAGTTATCTACTAGTTAGAAGTCATTGGATTCATTAGTGTCTATTACCTCTACATGTTAACCTACAATGCACAATATCTTTGATGGGATAGCGAGATAGCAACCATGATATATATGTATGTATGTCTATACATATGCATATACATACACATTTCATCAAATCCCCGGGTAAGGGGATGAAAGTGCTCAACCATGATCCATTTCTGTTTCATTTGTTCCATTATTAAAGTGGAGTTTTTTTAGATTGGAGTCATGTTTTTTCAACATTTGGCAAGTGAGGTGAATCCCACTGCTAATAGTGCTTGTAAGAAATTAAATATTTTCTTCTGACTGTCATTTGGTTTCTAATCACAGCCACAGGAACTAGTGCAATCCAGAAGACAGTGAAAAGGTTTATTTAATTATTTATTTTGTATTTTTTCACCGCCTTCTTCATGCAATTTTTTACTTCAGTTATATCTTTTTTTTTTACTTTAAGCCATTTTCTGCTTGCACTGAATATAAATCATCAATCTTAAAACAAGTGAGTACAGCACCAGTTACCAGCAGCTGTACTGAATGCTACTAAATAGATGAGCATACTAATTTCAACTTCAGTAGTGTAGTATACTTTAGCTGAGGTTTCCCTCTGTCTGTCTCACAGCAGCTAAACTGCATTCAAACACCAAAGATAGAGGAATACACGTATGACACCTCTTGCATATATACATGTGTGTGTGTGTGTGTGTGTGTGTGTGTGTGTGTGTGTGTGTGTGTGTGTGTCTGTGTGTGTGTGTCTGTGTGTGTGTGTGTGTATGTGTGTGTGTGTGTGTATGAGTGCATTGCTACAAAGTGTATGTATGTATATATATATATATATATATATATATATATATATATATATATATATATATATATATACATATATATGGGTCTACTTCACTTGACCTAAAACTCATTTGACTGACACCCAGTTGACCTAAATTTCATTTGACTGACTCCCATTTCCCCGACATTTACGACATAGACTTGTTGTGGGTTTTCCTTCACCTGTGACTTCCTTGTGATAAAAAGAATTACTGTAACTTACAGTGCTGACCGTTAGAACTCCGATAGTCATGTAGAAATTAGTGTTTCTAAATGTGGGTTTGTCTCTTTAAATTTTTATGGAAAGTATCTAAAGCAATTTGGCGAATGTTTTGTACGTTCCCAGCAATAGTGGCTACATGTAGAGTACCGTAAGGCAAGTTAAAGGTATATGCCCTTTTTCCCACAACAGTGCAATCCTGGAATTAGTATATATAATTGGGGGGGGGGGTGTAGCCCCCCCCCACCTAGTTGGTTGCACATTGTCCCATTTCTGTTAAGTGGGTAAATAAGTAGTTTTTAAGTTCTGGAAAGGGTTAGTTATTGGTTTTGTAAGTGTGCTTGTCTATGGTTTAAGATTTAGCATGTTGAAATTCAGCATTGTAAGCTGTCGGTGAAATGAGAGTCAGTCAAATGAGTTTTAGGTCAAGTGAAGTAGATCTATCTCTATATATATATATATATATATATATATATATATATATATATATATATATATATATATCTAGGATCTTCCTGAGGCAAGGAGGTGCTCTGACTGCAGCATTAGGCCTCAAAATGCATATTAATAGTTCATTATTTCCCTGTAGTGTTTAGACTATACTTTGCATAATTCATCTTGTCATGTTAAGTAACTTAAACTGCAAATGTTAAGTGTTTTCCTGATTTTCTGGGAGAAGTGGCAAAGACACACATTCTATTTCTGAATTTAACAACCCGCGGTGGTGGTGCTGCAGTAGCATTGTCGCCTCACAGTAAGACGCTGTCCAGTTCGATTATCAGCTAAAGCGTCCTCTATGTGGAGACATGCATGAATGGGCATACCTTCATTTAAAGTTGTGTGTCAGGCCTGGCAAGCCGGTACGTAAAAATCAACTGCCAATCATTAGCGAAGTTCCGCTGTGGCGACCCCTAACCGGGAAAAGCCTAAAGACACAAACATTAAGTTTAAGGAACAGTGTGCTTCTATTACTTTTGTTACTATTTAATAAATTACTATTTTTTATATCAAATTATGTTATTAATAACCATGTAGGAAGTAAAAGGCATAAATGAAGTTTGGCAACAAACCAAGTTGGGGCATCTTCATGAGGGGTTAGATAGATATTAGTGGGGTGTTAGGTAAATTGGGGAAGTGAAAGGGTTAAGTGGAGGCAGGGAGGATTGGGAGGAAATGAGATAAGAGTAGGGTGGGGCTTAAGAGGTTTAGGCAAGTGTAGCTGAATAAGCAATCACATTTTGGTGTGAACTTGCTAAGGCAAGTACTACGTCCGAGACGACCTGTAGGTATTCTAGATTACAGGTGGGTTTTGGGTTACTGGTGGTAGTTATTGGATTATTGGTACAAGGTCTCTTGTGTTTTGAATTATGAAGGAAAAGTACCTGTCAGCAGGTGACTGATATTGTTTAAATGTATTTAAGCTGTTCAGGTACTGGGTAATTTAGCCATGGAATATTGTAATTGTGCAAGGAAGCATTGCTGTAGCCAGTTATCAGACTCTTCATGTAGGCGATAATGTTTTACTGCTGTGGTAAGTTGCCCCAGCATAGTCGGGGAATGGAGGCCTTGTGGTTGTTTTATTGGTTGCTGGTTGTGGTTACGCTATCAGTTGGAAAGTTTTCCCATAGCTTGGTTGGGTGGTGGGGAAGTGATGTTGCAGGGCATTGGTGGGAGCAGTAGCTCAAGAGGGGTTTGTGGTGCTGGGAAGCTTCTTTGATGGCATTTGTTGTGTTTGCGGGCTTTCAGACACTGTGGGGTAGTCTTCCGGAGTAATGGCCATTGTCATGGAGCAAGTTAAGCTGCCTTTCTTGTCTGCTGAGTAGGTCCTGCTTCCTGGAGTGTTCTGAGTGGTGAGGCAAGTACATCAGCAGGCCAGCAGTTATATCAGCAAGTTAAATACAAAAAAAAGAAAAAAATCCGGCTTGACTTCTTTTAGTGGTGGTTTGGGGGCTGCAGTGAACTGCAATGGCCGTTTTGCGGGCTGGTAGACTTTTCTTGGCTGGCAGACGTTTCTTGGCAGGAATAGCAACAACATCATAGCAGATGCTACTCTACTTTTGCAGAATATCTAATGTGTGTGTGTTTTAAATGGGTCTATATTCAAATCTCAAAGTCTGACAATATTGAATACGATATTGCCGACACGAGAATAGTGAAAGCACGCTACATCGAACATGTAAACGGAAAATCTCTGTAGGGGGAGATTTCCATTTACTTCAATGTAGTGCATTCTCGGAGTTGGTATATTTAAGTAGAGGGGTGTGGGGGATGCAGGGGGGCTTGCCCCCTGCCTACACACTATTTAGTTTTTTTTTTAATTTAGTATTTTTTTTGTTTCGATGGTTTAAGACTTTGATCACTAAAGTTTCATCTTTAGTGATTCAAAGTTTTAAACCTTTGAGATTATAATATAGGTCTGTTTTAAATACAGCAGCTTGTCAAGTTCTACAGGGAGGAGGTTACTATTGCGCCTGCGAAAAAAAAAAGGGCTGACCGTGGGTATGGGTTCCCTCGTTCAGTTTATATTATTTGGTTGGGGGCAGTGGCAATTGGGGTTTGTGGGTGAATCGGTTCGGGCTTGGTGTTGGCAGTGTCAATGTGGTGATTTTCAGCTAACCAGGAGCAAGTCATTGAAGTCTGGAGTTGTACATAGCGACAGGCAGGTGACTTTAAGACTTCATGCTCTACAGAAAGTTCATGAGGCAGAGCCGGTATCTTGTCGGGCCTGTAAAGGTAGACGTATTTGGAAAACATTGGTAATGGTGATTTGGGTCTAATTTTGCATGTTACTTTGTGCAGACGGGTTGCAAATGAGCTTCATAAGTATGTTATTAAAGATAAGAACACTTTACACATTTGGGTTTATGATGTAGTGCAGAATGTACAGGTCTTTCACATTTTAGTCTGTTCCTCAGGGTTTTGTTGGCTTGTTGTGCTGTTGGTCGCGGACATTGCAGTTAATGTAAAAGCCGTGTGTTTATTTTCCAGTAATCACTCTTATTAGTAGTCTGTAATAAAAGTTTGAAATTAATCTGCAATGCTCTTGAAGTGGCATATTTAAGGAAGCATTAGTGTCTGTAGACCATTCACAATCATGTGTAGAACAACTTTGAAAGGCATTTGCTATGTTTCTGCGTATAATGCTATCATGTTTTGCAGGGGTTAGATGAGAGTTATCATGTGTGTACAGACATGTGTCATTTCTCCTTGCTTCATGCTGGATATGACTGCCAACTCTTTATATACATATACATATATATATGTATATATATATATATATATATATATATATATATATATATATATATATATATATATACATATATATATAAAAAGTGGGTTGGCAAACCAGTTGGATGACAATAGAGAGTGCAGAGGATCAAGCAGTGGTATCCCAAGGCATGCCTCTGTAGGCTTTTGGGCCTGTTACTCCTGAAAGCTTCGTGGAAACCTTTGTAGATCACTTGGAAGAGTAAAATAATTATTTTAGTTGGTTGAATAATTTTATTTAAACTTATTTTAGTATAACTTGATAGATTATGGTTACCTTTTAATACGCTAGAGGTGGAACTTCTTTTATAAAAACATGCAATTTTCAGAACAAATTGTGCCTACACCCAGTATAAAGGAGTGCATTGCGTTAGTGTCAAATGTGCTGCCAATTATTACAAAGGTTTGAAAGTGATTTAAATGAGAGAGGAACAGATTTTACATGTGCATTTTCTATGGCTTTCTGGTTTTAGATTGGAGAGTATTGCCTCGATAGACATTTGATCATTCGAGGGGCTCTGGGTGTCCATTTTGGTGAGTCTGTGTGATACCGAGGGGTGGTTCCAGTCTGCATGCTGGAATGTTTCTTGTTTTACTCTGGGCATGGGGGGAGGCTATATGTAGGTGAAAGCACATTAAGCCCTTAAATGGTGACCTTTAACAGGGTATTCAGTTCTGCATGGCTAGGGTGCAGGAGGGTGTGCATGTGTGGGTATTAAGCAGGAATATTTTGGCTGATGTTTGTTTGGTTGAACTCATTTTAATTTGTCTCTTCAGGCTTTCTTATTACACTAAGAGGCTGAGAGAAATTGTACCCTACTTAAGTCTATTTTAAATATAAAAAAAAAAAAAAAAAAAAAAAAAAAACAGGAGTGTGAATGCAATGGCAGGCATTTAAGCGAAGACTTTAAGGACTTATCCCTCCCCCCACTTTACTTATAGCTTTAACCAGATGCCTAATCATTTAGAAAACAGACACCGCAACATTTTAAACTACATCTGTCACTGCTGTAAAGGTGGCTCAGGGGAGGTGATGTCAGTGGAGGAGTCTCTTGCTGGAAAATTTACTGTGGCCTACTAGCAAATTATTGCAGTTTTATGTCAAAGAATGACAATCATTTGAGTTGCAGTCTTCATACCATTCTGAATATATATGTTAAGCAAACCTGTACTATCAACCTTTTAAGTTTGTAAGAAGAATATTTAAAATAATACCTAATTGTATTTTATAGGCTGCTAGTAAGCTATTAGGTTTGTTGCATTTTGACCATTTGTTCGGCATTATGTTGGTTAGTGTGCCTCATTTGGAGATGGAAGGTTAAGAGCTAGGCAGATAGTTTTACAATATAAGTTAGCTTGGCTTATACATTGTGCTAAGTGATGTGATATGGAATCGCAAGGTTACCCTGGCTGTGGATATTGATAGGTCCCTTCGGGTGTGGGGTTTAGTTGCAACATACTCGACTGGTAGTTAAATTTATAGTGGGTGTTTGATAGGTTCATTGGAAGCATTGCTTCAGTTATGGCTGCTTTGTCATAAATGTGTATGGAGGTGGTACACTCCTTCCCGGGTTGGCAGAACAGGTTGTTTTTGACGATGTCTTGAAATGTGCAGTATGTATTTTAGATGATTTACATGTTTATTTTATTTATTTAACATTTGTTAACTGGGAAAGTCTGATTTGGAACAAAGCCGATTTTCAGTGGAGGCCCGGGGAGAAACACTCCAGATGCATGTCTTTGTAACGTGGGAAGAAACCGGAGCACCCGGAGGGAACCCACATGAATGCAGGGAGGACATGCAGACGCCACACAGAAGGCACCCCCGCCAAGAATCAAACCGGAGAATCTCTTGCTGCGAGGCAACAATGCTGCCGCTGCACCACTGCACCATCTGTCTTTTTTTTGCAGATGGGAGTTTTGGAACGCTGCTGCTATAATTTGGAATAGGTGGGTATAAGGTGGAGCCTTCTCTTTACATCTTAGAGGATTTAGTTTTGTCCTTTTCTTTGTCGATGGTGGTGTGATGAGTACCAGTTGTGATGCTACACAGTGAGTTTGCAGATGATGGAAGCAGTGGCGAACAAGGAGGTTACACATGGGGAACACAAGTGCGCAACAGTTACTGACTGAAGTAAGTGGATTTCAAAGTTGTTGAGTTTTTGTAGAGGATTTACACTGCTAGTCAATGAAGGACAGGCATTTGAGTTGGTGATCTCAGGGTTAATTGGTTGTGCAATATGTTCGGTTAACCATTTCAGCATGTTAAATCAAGGTTTGAAAGGTGCCTGCAGTGGGCAATGAGGTTACAGGTAAGGCATTTGATTTAATGCTCATTAAGGCACATCACTGTGGATGGGGTTCAGGTAGGGAGAGTGAAGTCACAACACTCTTAATATCATAGGAAGTTATTAGGCTACGGGCTTTGGGGAAATTACAAGCTAGACAAGTTTGGCTCTTATTTATGTGGATAGCACTTATCACTCTTGTCCAAGGTGACATGAGTCATAAAAAAAAAGAGGGGACTGGTCCCATATTTTGGTGAAGAGTTTGGCAAACACTTCATGGGGGTGGCAGGGTCCAGGTCAGTGCCTCCATGTTAAGTAATTATTGGTATGTGTGCACATAGAATTTATTGTTTTTTCTTTTCCTTGAAGATTGCTGAAGTGTCGAAAGCATCATCCGGTTGCTGGAAAAGGGGATCTGAAAGGTGATGCTTTTTGATAGGATGGATGTTCCTGCCACTGGAATGGGGCACAATAAAGGTCTGAGTAATCACCTTATTAAAGCATATTAGAGCTCTGTGTTCAATTAGTGGGGAGCTAATTATTGCGTTGGTATAGGGGGCAAGTAAGGAAGAGGTAGGTAGGGGGGCCAGGGAAAAATGCTGTTGGGGCAGTTTATGGGGAGTCTGAGGATCCCACAGGATGAGTAGAGTCATGACATTCATAGCAGCACAGGAACTTATTAGGCTAAAGCCTTATGGCTCTTGCAAGCCAATAAAGTTTAATCCTTGCCTCTAGGTGCATTGCTTACACAGCAGCTAGAAAGTTTAAGGGAAGATTGGTTGCAGGTTATGGCAGCCGTTGATTCCATACTACAGGTAGAGGTAACATAGGGGAAGTGAACCTTGAAGGGGAAAGGCCAAGGACAAGCAGTTGTTAAGGATGGTTAGTAGTTGCAGTGTTCTAGTTTGGATGATTGCTAGGAGGTTCTGAGTGGGGTGGCCTGGGTTCTAGTCTGGATTGTCATTTGGTAATGGGTGAATAGGGGGTGTTTATGGCTGGGCACGTAGAGTACTTTGTTGCTGCAAATAGGTGAGTTTTCAGGAACTAGGTCAAAGGGTACTGGTTTTCTGCCATTTAGGGTTAGGGCATTAAAGTTTTTGAGTTAGATTATGCCTTACAGTAATCAGGTTAATGCACAGACAGATCTGGGTAGTTCAGTGGGCTAAGGTGATATGCTAAAATTGACAGGGTCCTGGCTATAGGTTCTCATTCTGTTCAGGATTGGATGGCCTGATGGTACAGTGAAGTCATGGGTAATTTTGCTTTATTATTTTCATTAGGGCGTGTTTCAGAGATGGTATGTAGGGCGTGTTTCAGAGATGGTATGCATGATCCTAAGGGGTTTACAGATGATGGGTACACCGAATGATGTTTGGCTTAACCCTTCCGTTATGGGAGGTAGTTGGTTGAACAATTTTGGGTAGAAGGGATGGGGAACAGCCTGGTCAGGCTGGTTGCTGGAGAAGAGGGAGAGGCTTGCCCTCTTCTGTTCCCCCTCTGGTGTATGAATGCTCATTTCAAGGAGCTGGGGAAAGGAAACTGAGCAGCTGGAGGACACTTACTGAATAGATGAAGAAGTGGAGGTAAGGATGCTGCTTATTTGGTGGAAGGTAATTCAATGAATGGTGTATGAAGTGAGGTGGGATGCTGCTTCATAAGTAAAGTAAACGAGCAGAGGTATGTACCCTGCTTACTGAGCAGGGTGAGTAGGTACACTGCCTTGATTAGCATTACAAGGATGGCACTTTATAAGTAAAGTAAGTGAGCAGAGGTATGGACACTGCTTACTGGGGCAGGGTGAGTAGGTACGCTGCCCTGATTAGCTTTACAAGGATGGCACTTTATAAGTAAGTAAGCGAGCAGAGTTATGAACACTGCTTACTGGGGCAGGGTGAGTAGGTACAAGGATGTTTATGCTGTGTTTAGAATCAATGATATGTTCAGTTGTAAATAATAAAGTTGGTGAACAAAGCAATGTTATGGAAGTTTTAATAAAGGTCGTCAAATGTCATTCGGTGTGATGTGTTTATTGAAGGGGACCAGGACAATATTTCTTTAAGCAGAAAGGAATGTTCTAGGTTCCTTTTAATGATGCTGATTTTATTGGTTGACTTATATTGAATCATTGTTAATAATTGGTATAAAATTGACTGTTTTGACTTTAGCTATTGTTCCGATGAAGTTCAAAAACTGGTGAACGAAAGTGTTTAACAATCTTCATTTTGTACTAATAAAGGTGACTTGTAACTGTCCCACTGGCATTTTCTTAAGTTTATGGTTTTCTTTTATGTTGGTCGAGAGTTATTTGATTCTGACTTTATTAAGCTTTTTACCAGCAAGTTACTGGTCCAAAGACTATACTGCCATAACACTGGCCAAGAGATACAGCAGTCAATAGTGCTAGATTACCAGTCAGCGAGTACAATAATCCATTACATACAGTATCAAGCATATACAAAATATTAAATATTTACACAATTTTCAAAGTGGCAGAAAACAATATTAGCTAAGAGTGTCTGAAAATGACTAAACAAAGAAGAATATAGAAACAATCTTGACACATGAATGTCTACAACAGACAAAATATAGACACAGATACTTCTTGAACCACATAAAAGGTAATTGGAATGTTGGACTACAATATTCTGCATTAGAACAAGTAAGGCTGTGGCCCAGCATCCAAAGAGAGCACGGAAGGAGCCCAGCTGCACATACGTTCTTTCAGATAAAGCAGACATGGGAATAATACGTGACAGTTACAAAATATATATCAGTGTTATGCAGGACAGACAGGATAGTAACTGGAGTAGCACAAGATGCTTAAAGTATTGTTTTTCATTGCTCTATTTGTAGTCAAGAATACATCAGATATACTCTGTTGTTAGGTGTTTAGCAGAAGGAAGAGAAATAAGGGGTCGAATATAATGAACCATAATTCTTAGGTGACAGGCAGGGTTGGGCCAGGTGGTTTGACCAAGCCTGTAAGGGCAAGTATAGGTAAAGAAAAAAAATGATCTTATGATATCTTTGCAGTGTAGAAAAAGCCTACAAACAGGAAGGAGTGGAGAGGTAGTAGAACAGGTTGTACAGAGAACTAAAGGAGGAGAAAGTAATTCAGAAAGCTAAGAAAGGCAGCTTGAGAGAACAGAAGTGTTAAAGACAGGATTAAAGGAAGAACCAATTTCTGAAATACATTACATCAACAAAAACAAAGATTTTAGTTCTTTATGTGTAAAAATGGTAAGACAAATACAGTGAAAGTGCTGTGGGTAAGAATCTAAAGAGAGAGTTGATTCGGAGAAGCTGCGGGGGTGGTGAGGAGGCTAAGGGAAAGAGCTTTTGTTACATCAGGAATGAAAAATTTTTATATCAATCAGAGTATGGAGCCAGTGACGGTACAGTTGGGATGTATGATATATGACATAGGGTAGCTTTGCAGGCATTTACATTGTAACTGTGGGGTATGACAGACATTAATGGAAATGAAAACTGGCGACGAAAAAGAAAAAAAGAGGAAAGAAAAGGAGTATGCAAAATGTGGGAAGGCCTGTAAAAAAGGCAGGGCATCCAAGACATGTTAAACCAATCTGAGTACCTCTGCTAAACACTTGGAAATAGTTCAGTAATCAACATGATGTTCCTTTTAGGCTGCACTGTGCTCTGCAGGATTAGTTTTGAAGGTAGGAGACAAATGTTAATTCTGGGGAAGGATGATGACAGCTAAAATTAAATCTGCAGCCTAAATATAAAACATGTAATACATACATACTTACTGGACAAGGTATGGTCGAAGCCTGCCTAAAAAATCTGAAATTTTTTAGCAGATTTGTTAATAACTGGCTTAAAAACAATTTGCTGCTTTAGTATATTACAAAATGTATTATTGAAGCTGTTAATATTTGTCCATTTGTTTCATTCCTGCAATAAATAAATGTTATACTTTAAAAAAGTCGTGGAAAACTTTTCTTAAAAAATACATTTATTAACTGGGGCACTGACCCACATGGACCTATTATAGGTTCAGACCTGAAGCACTGTCTGGTTAATTAACTTGCTCTGGTCACACTGTAAGCAAATGTAGACTATGAGAATCACGCCAAAGACTTCAGTGGCTGTATCAGACACGCAGACTATAGTTATATTTAATATAAAAAATTTAAAAACAAAATATTTCAAACAAACCAGTGGTGTAGGTGATCCTGTGATTGTTTTTTGCCATTTGAGCTTTTTTGCTAGTCTAACTCCACTGCTTACCATCTCTTACACCATAATCCATTGGAGTAACAGTTATGTCATACTGAGCACATACTTTAATCATCATCAGTTGCAACCACATAGAAGTGAAACATAGCAACACTTGTCCTGTCTTAGCTATTGTTTTAATACTGACTTAAAGCTGCAGTCTGTCATCTCTGCTACTATAATCCCTTGAAGTAACTGCCATGCTAGACTATGAGACCTTTGTCTTCATCAGCTGGATCAAGTGAAAGTAAGAAATAGCAATGTCCAGCCAATTTTAGCTGCTGTAAGGCCATTTTTGAAACTTTTGTAATGGTTTGTGGTCAAACATTGCTGAAGAATCCTGTAGGAAGCTAAAATTTCTTGATGAGCTCCACAGAGGTAAGGGACATTACTCTAACATAGTGTTATAATAAAATGCAGATGTTAATTGTTACTTTTAAGGCTATAGTTTTAACATAAAAGTTTCCATTGAACCCTGAAAGCAACATGTTGTTCACGGCTAGAATCACTTTCTACTGAGTATTTAACCCAACTTTACAATCCAAGACCCCAAAACTGCACTGCTGCACCTATTCATCCCTACCATCTATTTCCTTCCTTCACAGCCACATTAACTCTCACCTCTCCCCTTTCCCTGAGGTTAAAAATGTCTTTTTATCATACAAGTGGCAAGGTTTTTCTCTACTTATAACATTGTTTCTGGGAAACCCACTCACCTGTTTTCTTCTTAGAAAACATCTCACTGATTGTTTCTGTAACAGAAAAAGCCATGCTGAGAGGGTGAGCCCTAGTCTGTTCACCCTCACTATGCATAAGGCTGACTTTGCTCTTCTACCCTACTTCCATTTCCCACGCACCCCCACTTCATCTACATTTATAAATCTCAGGCTCCACCTCCTTCTATCCGACCAATAAAAATTGAGCCAAATAATATTTCATACCAAAGTACTCAACATAACCTAGCCAACTCAGCTGCATGCTTCTTATGACTTTACTTCCTTTACAAACAGTCAACTGTCTTCTCTTCCTATAAAAGTATCTATATCATCTCACAACCTCATTTCCTTTCCTTTCTCCTCATACATCTGCCTGCCTGTCTCTACTTCATTTCCCATCCTTCACATCCACTGCCCACCTCTCCCATCAACCAACTCTGCTTTTATTATTCTCATGTATTTATTGACATTTGTTTACCATGCCAAGTCCAACTGGACATAGGTGCCTTTTTTCAGCAGAGGTCTGGGGAGAAAAGCTCCAAGGTAACAGATTTAATGAAATCAGTACTTATAATAAACAGATTTTATAATGCAGTTTCTGTGAATACATAGCATAGTAGCCACTATTGTAATATTTGTATTGATATTCGCAAACATTAATATACAAGCATTGTATTGAGAATTTGCAGATAGAAAAATGGTATATATGATGGGTAGGAATAATTTAAGAAATAAGGTAGAGTGTGGTATTATAGAAGACAAGTAATTTTAAGTGTTGATACAGAAGTAGCGTGGTTGTGGTAATTAGAGGTAGGTATAGTAGTTTAAGTACTACAATAAAGTGAACTATTAGAAGGAGACAAGCAGGTTAAGTGATTAAGTGCTATAGAGGGAGGTATAAGAAGTTGATAAAGAATGTTAGGAGAAGTTATCTCCCAAATGAGGAACAGGGACAAAGCCAGGAGGCTTGAAGAGTTGAAGGTGTGAAATAGACCTACAGAGACTAACCCCAGCAATGCTTTGTGGTTTGTAGATTCTTCATGAATGCAATTCTCCAGAAGTTTTGACAAAGGGGTTAATATGACAATAAGTCTGAAATTGGTTATATCAGATGAGGTTCTTCTTGTATGAAGGAGGATAATGAAGAATTATTTTCCATAGAGAAGGGGTGTATGATTCCTTGATAGATCTAGTATTTAGGACAGGCACAGGACAGACTATGGAGCTGGCTGCTAGCTTCAGGTATTCTGCTGGGAGATTATCTGCTGAAAGAAAACAGGGTTTCAGTTTCAGGAGTAGCAATTTGATGTAGAAGGCCTGGATGGATTTTAGAGTGAAACGGGGGGGGGGGGGGATGAAGGCATGTCAGGATTGTTTAGGTGGAAAATCTTTAGTAAATCTTTAACTTTCTGTAAAATGTGTGTTAAACTGTGCAGCTATTTCAGAGTGTTATTTGGAGCAGGATTAGTAGTAGTAGTAATTATTCCAGATGGAGTAATTATTAATAGTAGACCAGAATTTTTAGGTTTGGAACATTGAGTTAGTAAGGGTTACTGTAGTAGATTTTCTTGACTAGGTGAACCTGTCTGTTTGTACTGTTTTTGCAATTATTTAAAGTGATGTAGGTTTTAGAAATATCAGTGTTTTAACCACTCTTTCCAAGCCCTGTCCCTTTTATACATTAGGTATCTGCTGAGTGGATGACCAAGGATTATGGTTATCCTTTACTTGTTTTGTTCTAGTTGGAACCAGACTGTTGAGGGTTTTCAGGAAAAGTATGTGATATTTGTGTACAGCTTCACTGAGTGGAATATTTCCAGGATAGACCAGTTGAAGAATCTTAGGATTCTATTAAATGTATCAGGGTTAAAATTAGTAAGGTTACGGGAAGTTTTAAGTAAGTGCTGTTTGACATGATGGGTGCTGAGTCTGTTTGCATACACAGGGCGGTGGTCACTGAGAGAATCACAGAGTGTGCCACTGGAGACATACTTAGTGGAATCAGACATCAATATCCAGTCAAGAACTTAGCCACATTTTTTGGGATAGATATAACATATAGGGGAGGAAATGAGTTGTGTCAAGCCAAATAGGTTGAAGATAGTTGATGGGCATTTTGTGGAGATAATCTGCCAGTCAAAAATAATGTCACCTAGCATTATCTTTTCATTAGAAATTGTATATGAGATACAGTTTAGAAAGATTCCAGGGTTGTGGCATTATTACTACAGAGAATATAGAGTACTATAATGTATCGTTGTTTATGGTTGGGAGATGAGGCAGTGATATGGAATTTGGGAATTGATTTATTATAGGGTAGGATTTCAAGACAGATGGGGTATAGTAAAACTACTCTACCACCTTTTTTTTTTTTTAATGAGCTCTAACAGCCCTGGTGATATTATAACCAGGGGATGAAATTTTAGAGTCAAGAATGTAGAGTTTTAGCCATGTTTCATTTATGGTAGAAATATCTGGTTTATTGCAGGAGAGCCAGGCATGGAGTTCTGAAATTTTGATGTAAATACTACCAGTACTTAATGGAATAAGTTTAAGCTGATTGTGGGAGTTTGAGGTAGATGAGTTAGGTTTTGATGGTTTTGTGATGATGGTGTGGTCCATGTTATGGAAAAAGATGAATGGGCTGAGTAGGAAGGGACATTTGGAGGACTATGTTAGTGGTGATATGGTAGTTAGGGAGTATTCAGTGTCGGCTTCTGTCTATCAGAGACATGGGGGCCAGACTAGGAGTGAGTTTTTGAACAGTCAAGGGTACGTGTGTTTAGGGTTAGGGATGGACTCTGCTTAGCTTGGAAGGTGAACCTATTTCAGAATGTAGGGATCCTTTGAGACATATATTTGTATTGCCAGCATTTTCTATTTATGTCACAAGCAAGTTTTAAATCCTTGGACCTAGTATTTTGCAGATGTTAGTGTCATAGCACTTCCATTGTCACAAACCTACAATCTACTCAGAAAGGTAAATTAGAAAAATGTTATAATAAAGTTACTAGATTTGCAGTTAATTTACTTCGCAGGGCACACCACTATATGGCCCTAAAACATTAACCCATTAATAAGACAGAAAATTGTCTATATCTAAATGTTTTTTTATCACATACTACTCCACTGACAGAATTCTGTACTCCACAGACAGACAAACCACAATTATTTTTACCCTCAACTCAGCAGAAGACTCCCTATACTACAACTATTTCTCCAAAAAGTGAAACTACATCCTTCTCCCTCTCAGACAAATTGACAATCTAAAGTGATTTAAACCCCAACTAAAAAAAAAAAACACCTAACAGGCTTCTGGCTGTGCTCCTGCACCTCTCTAGGCTAAACCCCACCTTTACACCTCTTTACTGCAGGTAATATCTCTTATACTTCTCTTTCTCACTTTTCCCTCTCTCAAGGTAAAATCAAAATAATTATAAACTAATGTCTTGCTTATACAAATGTATTATTTCAATTATCAGCATATCTTGCTGTATTTTTATAGAATATTCTACACACAGCAGATTTCTTGAATCTAAAAGTGAAGTTTGCACACACAAATTCATTCATTGTTAATTGAATAATGCAATGGCAATGTACTTTGAATATTACAACACAATGCAGTCCTGTCTATTGTATGTAAATATTTACTATATTGTACCCCTTTCACAAATCTAAAAGTAAACTTTACATACATATATCCATCACTGTTGATGGTACAATGTATGCTGTATATTGCAGTGTGAATGCAACCCTGTACATTGTATGTAAATATTGATTATACAGTCTTTTTTTGCCTTAATAGAAATGTTTGCCAGCTCTGTACATGCAGCTTATGACAATGTTTACATTGCATCATTGTGGGTATGGACAACTGAAACATATGCTACTTTGCTGTTTATAAAAAAAAAAAGGGAAAAGGATCACCAGTGATTCTGGGTACATCCACCTCACAACAAGAGCCCTTGTTTATATCCATAACTTGAGTCTTAGGATGAATAATTACAAAAACAAAATAAGGCTTAAATGGCGAATAGCTGACCTCAGAGTGAGAGTAGCCAGCAGTCTGTACTTCTTTGTTCAAACTCTGAGTACTCAGTATGAGTTAACAACAGTCTAAAACTTCAAAACTCTCACTCTGGAGTCAGCTATTCTCCTTAAATCCTTGATTTTGACTTTGCTGTTTATACAAATGCATAACATGTTCTATACATTCAGGAGATTAAACTGAAAATTAGATTTTCTCAAGAAAACTATAAAAATAAAAGAGCATCTTACTTTGCATACTACTTCCATGTACTGTATCCTACAAAATGTCCATGCACTATTCTGCCTTGCATAATCCACTTTTTTTAAGTATGCAATTTAAACTACAGAGTAAAAAGGTCACATAGACAAAATATTTTGTGGTTTTGTTTCCCACTCTTTCCCTCCATGCAAATGACTCCTTAATGACACACCATTGTTTTAACTACATGGCTTCTCTATCTCCATGATGCTTTATTTTTGACTTTTTAATGTAGCCATAAACAAGTAGAAAGTCATGGATATTCAGAAGCCATGTCGCTGAAACAGTGATATACCCTTAATGGGTCATTTGCATGTAACCCATGGCCTCCGCAACAAGAAGTTTAAGGTATGGCACAGCAAAGACTCTAGCTTGGATGGGACTTTCTTGTAGAATTTTTTTTTTCAGTATGGAGGGATACCCTATTTTTGATGTCTATACCTATGCACTGCATGTTAGAAATAGCAGAAGGCTGACCTGAAACCTGGATATGATGTCATACATTTAATACTGTTTCTATGCACTGTATCTATTCATCCAATATCTTTTAGTCACATTTTACTCTTTTAATGATCCCAAGAACAACCATTGCCTTCCACAGAGTTTATAAGATAAGTAGAGAATGGAAGCACATTTCAAAGTTGTTCTTTCCCATCACCCCCCCCACACACACACACACACACACACACGCACACACACACACACACACCACACACACACTCACAGAAACAAGCACATATAGATGCTAATGAGCACACACACACACACACACACACACACACACACACACACACACACACACACACACATGCACACATTACATATATACATTTTTAAGTTGGCAGTCCAGCTATCACATGGAGAGAGAAAATCCATTCGATTATCAGGAGGACATGCAGACTCTGCACAGAAGGTATGCAGCAAAGAACTGAACAAGAAAACTTTTTGCAGGATGCTTTTATTTATTAACGTGCAGGCAGTTAATTCCCTGTATGAGTCTTTTAAGTTCTACCTCATACAAATAAGGAGCAATTCAATAGATTTTAACTGAGATATAGATGAAAGCAACTGCCTGTTCACCACCCATCCAATAATTTGGTTGAATAAGTAGATTAGAAATCAATAATGAAGAAAAAAATGTCTGTAATGCATCAATGAATAGCAATAGTTGAGCAGCTTATACATGGGAGTGAACATGTGCAGTAAAAAATGGCAGACAGAAATTACAAGGAGAGAAGGCATTAAGAAACAGGAAAATAGAATAAAGATGATTATGGGTACTGCAGACAGATAATAACATTGTCTAAACAAACAGAAACTATTTCCACTTTGAGAGCAACGGGGTACATTAAAATAACCTAACAATGAAAAAGGAGACAAGGACATAGCTGGGTTTTGTGTAGTAGGTTGAATGTTGTTGGACAAAATAAGAATTATGGCAATATTTGTGTTATGGCATAAGAGGTGAAAAAACCTAAGAAAGAGGAAATAAGACAAAGGGAGAAATACTTTGAAAGACTACCCTAAAACTATCTGGTGAAGTTTAAAGGAGTATGGTATATATGAAAGAAAAGAGAAAAACTGCTGATGAGCAAGAAACACTTTGCCACATGAACTGTGGACGTTTTCAAATTTCCTTAATATTGGAAAACAATTAAAAACACAGTTTGTGCTGCAATAAAATGTAAAAGCTGTTTTTCTTTCACAATAATGTAGGTATAAAGTTGGACCTAAAATGCCTACTTAATGTTTTTTTTTGTTTGTTTCACTGAAAAAAACTTATTCTCAAGCAGAATTCATAATTATTTTTCTTGAGGACAAAGTCTCCCGATATCCTACAGGAGTATAGTCTTCATCAACTCAAACATAATTTATTTATCTCAAAGTTCATTGTTTCTTTTCCTTCATTAAGATGTACTATACAAGAAGGTGGACCATTGAAAATACTATCACATGTTACACTATCTGCAATCACCTTAATAGGTTCATAGATTAGTACTAAATTAACACTCCTTGTGGACCAGTTTAAGCCTAGCTAATTACTGCATGTGAGAAACAAACCCCGTACTTTTTGTCTATAAGGTAAACACTGTAACTATTATGCCAACCTACCACAATAAATACTGATACATTCACTGTTAAATATTTTATTTTAAAGTACTGTTTCTTTTCTTTAATGTGACAAGATGTGTGTGTGCGTGTGTGTGTGTGTGTGTGTGTGTGTGTGTGTGTGTGTGCGGTGTGTGTGTGTGTGTGTGTGTGTGTGTGTGTGTGTGTGTGTGTGTGTGTGTGTGTGTCTGTGTGTGTGTATGCTAATGGGCTAGGCAGGGAACTGCTGATCTGTTTAAAAGGTTGCTGTGCAAGTATAGCATTGAGAATTATGTATTTGTTCTGTTCTTAAATATTTTATTTTTATTTTAAACCACTGATTATTGTCTTTTCTGGGTCAGGAGTGTGTGGACACTGATTGGCTAAGCAGGGAACTGCTCAGTGATATAAAAGGTTCCTGCAGTTGTACAAGTATTTGGTTGCCTACCAGTTAACATTTCATTTAAGTAATAGATAAATTAGCTAACATTACATTTGAATTCAGTCATTACTGGAGGAAAAGGCAGTATTCCAATGTTATAAATGTTTAATGTATAGCATGATTGCCAATAATTTTGTGAACAGTTATAGTAGTCTCTGTCAGAAATGTAGTAATTTTGTTGCTTTAGAGTCTGAAGTTTAAAACTTGAGATGGGAAATTGTTGAGATAAATGAGAATTTTGAAGTGTTACCTCTGAGTATTGATAAAAATGAGCCATGTTCTAATGGTAGGTGTATATCAGATGAGACTACTCAGATGGAAACTTGTTATAGCTCACTTGGATCTATATCACTTTGTTGAAAGATTAATCGACCAAATCACTAATCATCAAACTCAAATCAGCGAAAGCTCCATTAAGCAAATCACCATTTCAGTGAAACTGTTCCTAGGGAACAAAACTAGTAGGACAGCATCCGTCCATAAGAAATACAACAACATTTAAAACCTGCAAAGTGAGGGACTTCACCTCCATACCCCCCCCCTAACTAAATATACCAACTCTGAGATCACATTACAGTGGGGAAAAGGGAAAATTCCCAATGATGGACAACCATGTCCTTTCCCTAGGAAATTTTTCACTGAAACAATTGTTTGCCTTTTGCTGAATAGGGTTCGATGATTAGCAATTTGCTCAATTGAGCTTTCAGCAAAGTCATATAGACCCATTCACTTAATGGTTTAGTGGTAGATAAAAAAATTTTGACAGAATACTGTCTAAACAGCAATTTATACGTTTTGGGACATAAATTGGAAACAGTTTGTCTCAAAGGATAGTGAATGGAGAAATACATTTTTTTATTGACAGAACTGAGTCTACAGAATATTGTGATCAGTATATTGAGGATTTTAAGAAAGAATGATTATAATAATGAAATGTTAAGGAGTGATAGGGAAAGCAGAGAGAGGACTGAGTATGTTGCAGTGAGAGTGTAAGAAGAGGAGTGTGGGAGGGGATTTTATGATTAATTTAGAAATGGGTCTTTCTGAACCTGAGCAAAGAGAAGCTGTCTAACTAATTGGAGATTCTATGATACAAAAATGTATTAGAGTTTAAGTAGTCTGGACAGGGAAAAATCACTATTTCATGCCTCAGTGTTTGTAAACTGCAAGACATTGTCATGGGATGCAAAAAATGTTTACTTAAGAAATTTTATGAGCCAGTAATTATTCATGTGGGTGTTAATGATTTGTTGGGCACTCCTCTTTACCATGTGTATAATTTGGTTCAATGTATCCTGGACATTTGTAGGAAGTACAAAGTTAAAGTGTACAGTTCAGAAATTTTACCCTCTCCTTCACTCTCCAGTTATCGATTTTCTAAAGCATTTCAATTTAATAAATGGCTGTATAATATTTTCACAAATAATGAATTGGATGCAGTATGTAATTGGCAAGACTTTCAAGAGGAACATTTTTTGATAAGGATATGTTTCATTTAAGTTTTTATGGTAGCATATTGTGGAGTAAAAAATATACAGTTTTAGTGAAGCATTTTCTGGACTTCAGTCACATAGTACAAGTAGAAATGATAAGGGAACTAAATATAGATTAATAAAGACTTATTATGCAAATGCTAGGAGTTTGAATAAAAAATGGACGAACATGAAATACTTTGTAAATATATTAATTATGATGTAATAGTAGTAACGGAAACATATAAACTGATCAGTCACACCATGAAGTTATGGGAAAGAGTATTGGAAGCTAATTTAAGAAGGGAGCTGATGATTAGTGATCAGCAGTATGGTTTAATGCAATGAAAAAGCACTGCAGATGCAATGTTTGCTCTGAGAGTGTTGATGGAGAAGAACAGTGAAGGTCAGAAGGAGTTGTATTGTGTCTTTGTGGACTTAGAGAAAGCATATGACAGGGTACCTAGAGAAGAGTTGTGGTATTGTATGAGGAAGTCGGGAGTGGTTGAGAAGTATGTAAGAGAGGTACAGGATATGTACAAGGGTAGTGTGACAATGGTGAGGTTTGCAGTGGGAGTGATGGATGTGTTTAAGGTGGACGTGGGATTACATCAAGGATCAGCTCTGAGCCCTTTCTTATTTGCAGTGGTGATGGGCAGGTTGACAGATAAGATCAGACAGGAGTCCCTGTGGACTATGATGTTTGCAGATGACATTGTGATCTGTAGTGAGAGTAGGGAACAGGTTGAGGAAACCCTGAAGAGGTGGAGATATGCTCTAGAGAGGAGAGGAATGAAGGTCAGCAGGACTAAGACATTATATATGTGTATGAATGAGAGGGAGGATAGAGGAATGGTGAGGATGCAAGGAGTAATGCTGACAAAGGTGGATGAGTTTAAATACTTGGAATGAACAGTTCAGAGTAATGGCAAGTGTGGAAGAGAGGTGAAGAAGTGAGTACAGGCAGGGTGGAGTGGGTGGAGAAGAGTGTCAGGAGTGATTTGTGACAGACGAGTATCAGTAAGAGTGAAAGGGAAGGTCTACAAGAGGGTAGTGAGACCAGCTATGTTATATGGCCTGGAGACAGTGGCACTGACAAAAAGGCAGGAGTCAGAGCTTGATGTGGCAGAGTTGAAGATGTTAAGATTTGCACTGGGTGTGACAAGGATGGACAGGATTAGGAATAAGTATATTAGAGGGTCAGCCCAGGTTGGAAGGTTTGGAGACAAAGCCAGAGAGGCAAGATTACGTTGGTTTGGACATGTGCTGAGGAATGATGCAGAGTATATTGGGGAAAAAGATGCTAAGGATGAAGCTGCCAGGTAAGAGGAAAAGAGGGAGGCCTAAGATAAGGTTTATGGATGTGGTGAGAGAGGACATGCAGGTGGTTGGTGTGACAGAGCAAGATGCAGAGGACAGGAAGAAATGGAAACAGATGATCTGCTGTGGCGACCACTAACAGGAACAGCCGAAAGAAAAAGAAAAAGAAGACGTAGTAACGGAAACATGGAATTTTATAGATGTTCTTTTACCCAGATATAAACTGTATGACTGTCTGAGAGAAAAAAAGAAATGGGGGAGGTGTAGGAGTTTTGGTTGCATCTTAGATAAGTGCTAGAGTTTTAGTTGCTGACTGTAGAAATGAAATTCTATTTCTAGATGTATTATTTAATACATCTATTCTAATGCATTTATTGATATGTTATAAGGGTCAACAAGGAATGAGGACGCACACCTCAATATGTCAAACCCACCCAGGTGGGGTGGTTACATGCCATCCACACCCCCAACAAAATTTACCAACTTCAGGATCACACTATAGAGGGGAAAATGGCAAATTTCTCCATGTTAGACAAGTGCATACTTACCCTGTTACAAACTTTGTAGTGTGATCATTTAGTAAAGTAACGGTTCTGTGTTCTCAACTCGGTGAAGTCGGCTTTGGGTAAGTCAGCTTTTGATTATTAGAAGAAGATCCATTATTAGAGTTCTACATTATATACAATGGAACAGTACCACTTTATTGATGAATTAAGTCAATGTTTGCATTATGGCAATTTATTTTTGTTGGGTGATTTTTAACTTTCCTGTTATCACCCGGAATGCTGGAACATCTATGTCTGCCCTAGAAGAAGAATTTGTGGACCTTAGTGCAATACATAACTTATCTCAATGTATAGACTTCCCTATCAGGGCAAAAATATTATTGATTTTTTTTATTTACAAATATGATAGAATGGTGAGCATAAAACTATGTCCTTTAGTTAGCTCAGATCATAATTCCTCTGAGTTCCCAGTAATAAAAATTCACATGTAAAACATCAGGCTAATTATTTTTGATAAATCCAAATTATTTGCTATAAATACATCTGAGCTCATAAACTCATTCGATCTATTTATGAAAAATATTGATGATTTGGTTGGTTAGTATGTGCGATACATTTGAGCACACATGCTAAAAACATTCAAATTAGTATAGCCAAATCAGAAAATATGAGACCTACCCAGCCCCTTTATGGTGCACGACACATTTTAAATTATTGAAGAAAAAAGAAATAAGTTAAGTATATGGAAACAATACAAGACTGTTTCTGCTGAAAAAGCTTATAATTTTGTTAGTAGGAAGCTGAAAAACTCATTACAGAAAAATGGAAGTATGAAGTATACCTTTTTTCTATTATGTTAACAAAGAAATGTTATCCTTTTGCTAAGAAATTTAAAGGTGAATAATGGAGTGGGTCCTATTACTGTAAATAAAAAAAAAAATGTTCTAGAAATTACTAGCACTGGATGAGATGTTTGATACACATTTTCTTGGGAGTGATTCCACAAGCAGGGTAAATTCTGTATTAGACACCTTATAGAACAATTTATGAATGTTCATTTTTTTCACTTTGGACATTGTAAGAAAATCAGTGAGCTGTATAAGGCAGGATAGTTCTCTGGGTCCTGGCAACTTACAAGGATGCTTTTGGGTTACTTACACTAAATATATTTCAATAGTTATTGCATTCTTCTTTAATATAATATTATTTCATGGTTATGTCTCTTTAAATTGGAAGTGTGCAGATTTTATACATATTCACAATTGTGGATTCAGTTGATAATATCTCCAATTATAGGCCAATTAGTCTAACTCCCTTATTGAGTAAGAGTTTTGAGAGATGCTTACTATCCGTCTTGATTACTGATTTAAATGATTGTCTTTGGATCCATTTCTCATGGTTTTATCTAGAATAGATAAACATTTACTAATCTGACAATTATTTATGACCCTATTACTTTGGTCTTGGATCAGGGCTTATGTGTTGTGCTATATATAGATCTTTCTAAGGCTTTTGACAGTATTCCATATAATACAATTATTGATGGAATGCATGAAAAGTTGATACATCAATGCATTATACATTGGATCTCAACTGGCTAAGTGGGAGAATGTATTGAATCAGAATGAAGAATTATCTATCTAATTGAGTTGACTTAGCTAAATAGGTTCTTTAAGGCACAGTACTGGGACTAATGTTATTTTCCTCAGATACCAAAACATTCTTCTATCTGGATAGCAAAATAAGCTGATGATATCAAATCTGATCAAGTTATAACATCATCAAGAAATATAGACAAATTTAATCTGAAGTTGAGTAAAGCTGCTTTTGGTTAAATTATAATGGGCAAAGATTAAATAAAGATAAATGTGGGGTCCTTTACTTTGACAAACCTAGTTTGGATGTCAAGGTGAAATTAGGAACCATGGTTTTATCAAATTTTGTAGGAATATAATGACTTGAAAATTAGACTTTTTAATGATTTTAAATTTAGATCACATGCCCAAGTAACTAAACCCAAAATGTTCAATATTGTAGCATTAATTTTTAAGAACTTTGTTTCAGGAAATATAGAATTATTTTAAAAATATGTATTGCATAAGTTAGACCTATTATTGACTATAATATGACATTTTCTGCATATACCAAAGTGGATTTATTAATTTTGGAAAGAATACATGTGGTGGTAGTGCTGCGATAGCATTGTCACTTCACAGTAAGGCATCATCCTGTCCGATTCTCAGCTAGAGCGTCTTCTGTGTGGAGACATGCATGACTATAATATGACATTTTGTGCATATACCAAAGTGGATTTATTAATTTTGGAAAGAATACATGTGGTGGTGGTGCTGCGATAGCATTGTCACTTCACAGTAAGGCATCATCCTGTCCGATTCTCAGCTAGAGCGTCTTCTGTGTGGAGACATGCATGAATGGGCGTACCTTCATTGAAGGTTGTGCTGGCAACTTGGCACGTAAAAATCTACTGCCAATCATTAGCAGACCGGAGTTCTGCTGTGGCGACCCCCTAACCGGGAAAAGCCGAAAGACACAACAACAACAACAGACACAATTTGCAAAGAGAATTTCTGGATTAAAAAATCTGCCATATCAAGCTAGATTAGAAGTTTTAGGTATTTTTTTTTCTAGACGTTATAGGTTTATGCACGGAAAGCTGAGTATAAGCTTATTGGGAATTAAGGAATGAGGAACTCTGATTATTACTAAACATTCAGCTTAGAGATTCTATTCAAATTACTTGGGGATGTAACTATCCATTTAAAATGAGGAGATATAGAACTGTTGCTAAAGCAAAGTCTATATCATATTCTATGGCATGTATGTGTAATAAACTACCACTATTAATTTGACTGTATGAATAATTATATCTATTAAAAATATTGATAGTTGAGTTGATATCAAGATTTATACATTTGTATTTTAGTCTATGTTTTGATTTGCATTTTGCCCCAGTGCATTTTTTTTCAAACTATTGAGACTTCATCAGACTGATTTTCAAAAATAGTCTCTGTTATAGCATTGAAAAATCATATGACCATATTCTAAAACCAAATGCTGTTTAAAAGGGTAGCTACCCAAAAAAAATCACGATGTTTTAGTTTCCTTTTCTTTAATAAATGCATTACAAAATGTATGCTGCTTTTAATACTTAGGAACTTACATTCATTTAAAATGACCTTCTATTTATAATCACAATAGACCAACTCTCATTTTTTGCCTTTGCAGCTTTCAACATCTACAACATGATCTAATACATAAAAATAAATCTCCTAAGATAGATACATGCAATGTTGTGTCTTTATAATGCATTAGCAGAGCTCTTTTGTTTAAAGGCATAACTGTGTTTCTACATTCTATTTCTTAACTTTCTTTCGGTCTTGCCTATGTAAAATACCTCACATGTAAAACACCATGTTGCATAAACCATTTATTATGAATAAGATGTGAAAACAACATGAGATTTATAAGATTTGTATGTGTTAGCATTTGAGAGAAACCTACGCTTCCAGCTTTTCTGGAATCTTTCTCCAAACATCCTTTAAGTTTATATGCTTTTAGTAAAAAAAAATGTAATACTGTCCATCTAAAACATCTGAACTTGCTATCATTATACCCCAGTTGTTATTCACAGTATATTGTATTGCTCTACGTTCCACTATATGAACTAAGATCATGCCAGGGAGGCATCAAGGATGTGTGTGACCTAATGTGCATGGTGTTATGCAAAAGACTGAGTGCTTGCATGCAAATGTGAGGAGAACACTTGTGAATATTTGGATCGATGAAGAAATATCCCTTTTGTGTTAAAATTACACAAAATGCTGACTCTAGAGTGGGTAAGATACTCACACAAAAAATATTCAAATGCTTTTTTGGTGACTTGTTGAGGAACTGCATATGGAGTGTTCTGTTCTACTGCAAACGGTATTGGTAGAAATGTCAAATAAACTCATAATAAGCTCTGAAATACAGGTGAGCAAGAATCCTTCTGTGCAGCCACCCAATAACTCATTAGAGAATGCTTTTTGTGAGTGCTGTAGCGTGAACATTATCTTTCTCTCATAACTCTGAGATGACAGAAATGTGATGTGGCAACAATGTGCAAAGAGCTACAAGTATAGAACTTTAATTATAGTCTTCTGCTTTTTCTGAGAAACTGAATTTAATATACAAAAGTGTAATCAGTTTTCTGCAGTCAACCAACTTACAAAATGCAATAATTTTTTTTACAACTACAGAAACAAAGTAAAATACAAACAGGCAGATTTAGGAACTAAACAATACAATAATTGTTCTATGCTTCAAACAAAATCAGCTAAATAAAAATAATAAACAAGTTGAAAAGGAAAATTTTTAGATTTTGAAATTCCAGCAAGAAAAAAGAAAGCATGCATTTTTGGTATTCCTGAACTGTGAGACAGTTAGAGGGGATTGGAGGAAATGGTGCCAGACATGTTTAAAAGTTTATTAGAACTAGACTGATATCTGAATTTTGAAATTAACAAAATATATAGGGTTGCCATGTGAAACCAGAAATATAATGAAGTTATCAGACCTCAAACAGTACTAATTAAGTTCTGTAAAACTGAAGATAGGGAGAAAAGCTTGTCTGAAGCAAAAAGAAAGAAAGCTTTTCATTTTTGAAGATCATAAAATTTTAATATTTGCTAATCTGCCATAAGATGTAGTTAAGCAGAGAAAGAAATGTGCTGAAATAAGAACTCATGAAAAATAAAATAAAATCCTCCTTTCTATATTCTACAATGTTAAAAGTAATTTTGAATAGTGTTCTCATAGTGTTTGAAAGAGAAGTAGAAACTGAGCACAAATTGACTGCATTCAGCCTTTTACAAAGCTTCTGATCTACTGAGACAATTTTCCTTGCTTGTTCAAGAAATGGATTGCTTTAGCTAAAGATTAATTTTTTATGGACTTTTTGGAAATTTCCTTTTCTATATTTTTTAAACACATTTTCCTTCTTTTGCATGGGTGTGGTGAAATTGAACTTTTCATCCTTCTTTCTTCTTTATTCAATATGAGGTATGTAACAGTTCAATATACATGATTGTATTGTATGGCATTACTTAAGACTGGATTTTTAAATACTTATGGTGCATACACATTTTCAAAACTATGTCTAATTTTCAAATTTATAAGAAGTGGATGTGAGAATTTGCTTTTTCTTCAGGAAACACATTGGAATGAAGCTCAATTTGACTATATTAAAATAGAATATATTGAGGCAAAATAGTAATATAGGTTCTGAAAGTTCCACGAGTCTTAATTATTGTCAAGCTGGATTATCCATATCTTATAGAAAAGGCATATTTAGGAACAAAAGGGACAGGTATTTTTATTTCCTTTTCTTCAATTCTAAACAAGCTTATGGCAGGAAGCATCTATGCTCCTTTTAAAGCATATCAGTAGTTCTTAGGAGATGTTTTGAAGGCTTGCAAAACATGAAAAACATTTCTGTCATAATTAAGGGTGACTGGAATGTAGTACTGATGTGCATCTGGATAGATCACTGCCAACAAAGGGTCAGTCCTATAACAAAAAGTGTAGGCAAGTATTGGTTGAAGTATCAGAGGAGGACAATGTATTAACTGGATGGAGACTTGTTCATCCTTTTTAAAGAGATTTACACATATTTTACATTCTGAAATATTAGGCTTAAGAACTGGTATGTTTTTATGCCTCATAATTATAGCACACAAATGCAACTTCAGGAAGCAGAATTTGTTTTATGGTCAGAGCATTGTTTACTGTCAAGAACTGTATAGTATTCTCAGAATGCAGTTAGCCTAATTAAAAGGAAGATTCTGCTCCATTAATTTAAATCACAAACATTTTTAGATTATATACAGAGAAATATTAAAACTTATTATATGGGATAATTATGCCTTGGTATATTTAAATATTAAATGGGATGCTTTTAAATCTAACATATATTTATTTAAACAAAGAAAAAAGCGCACCACACAAAAATAAAACTATATAACCAAGGAAATGCTGGGGATGAAAAGCATTCATTCGACAATTTATTTTATTTAGTTCTATTTTATTATTAACTTGCTAAAATCAGAGGGGCATAGGCAACATTTTGTTGGTGAGAATAGGCTACATTTGTTTTCTTTTTTTAAAGAATGGAAGGAAAGGTAAACAGTGATGGGGGAAGTGAAGTTGATTACAACAGGTATGCCATAGAACAAATAACACAACATAAGACAGATAAAGGTTGGAAAAAACAATAAGGACAAGTGAGTTACACAGACATCATACTGCACAACATAGGCAATGGGAATTTGACAAACAGGGTGGGCTGCATACTAGCCATGGTGAAATGCAGAAAAACAAATTTACCTTTGCATTTTCACATTACCACATGCTGCAAACTGTATGGCAATCATACCTGGATGTGTATGACCAATAGTAAATGTGTGCTGTAGGGTAATAAATAAGGAACACAGTATAAACTGGATGAATAAATATGTATCCAAATAGCCTGTGGTCAGTGAAGGTATAAGCCAAACAACATCGCAGGTGAGCAAATGCAGGTTAAACAATGGTAACTAGCTCCAGAGGATGGATCCAAACCTTTGACCATGTATATAAAAGGCAAACAGCCATAGACCGTGACAAACAGATGTACTGCTGAAGATCAGTAAATGCTGTTACATAAATAGGTGTGCATTGAGGTTATGGACAAATAAGTAATGGAATATGTGCATGTTACACACATATGCCATGTCAAATGCATAACATGGGTGTACATGTGTATCTATGTGTGTCAGTGGCATAAATGGAATGTGCATGAAATCTAGGACAACATATATATATATATATATATATATATATATATATATATATATATATATGTATATATATTTATATATATATATATATATATATATATATATATATATATATATATATATATATATATATATATATATGTATACACACACACATACCCCAATGACGTAATAATATGTTAAAATATGTAACAGTACAGAATAATGAATATAGCAGGTTGTGCACATGGATGTGAGAAAACTACATGGGGTAACACACAAGTAGAATGAGAACAAGTATGTATTGCAAGCATTATGTGCAGATGTCCTCCTTGTAGAATGGCCATACCTGTGGCACATGTGCACTGTGTCAAATTATTAAATGGAAACAAACAGTAGTTTTAAGAAAGGCAAACATACCTGCAAAAAATGTTAGGGAAGTATTAAGGTAGGAGGGAGGTAAACAACCTGGGAGGACATCAGGGTAAAGCATGACACAGTAAGTTGACACAATGCAAATGCATCTGGAAAGCATGCAGGGTGCTGTAGAAGGCACACAGACACACATTTAAACAAACTGAAAATGTATTGCTGATGTCCACAAAACTGGACATGTATAAAATGTACATATACAGTAATATGCAATCATGTCACATCAACATGCATAGGTAAGCAAGCTAAAAATTGCAATCACATGCACATATACTGTTATGCAAATGTTGAATAAAGAAGTGCAGATGTATGTCAACCACCCTGCTCATTATGGAACAGAGGACACACTTGTCAGCATCATTATTGCACATCAGCAGTACATCACTGAATGCTCACTTGTCAAAGGTACATTTCTGGGTAAGTATGTAACTGACTATGTGCGCACACATGTATAGTCATAATGTGTGCAATTATTTAGGGAAGATGTACACTAATGTCACTACATCATGGGTGTAGAAGTGATACATACAACAAACATGGTGTAATGTACTGTGAAAGAATGTGTAATCTATAACATTGTATAGAGATTAATGTTACATTGCTGTTTGAACCAATCAGCAAAGGAAGGCTGCACATAGATAGAATATACCTGTATATGATCCCACATGACATCAATACTGCCAAACCATGAGACTACACCAAATCATGACAATGGGAAATCATGAAAACTGTCATCCAAAAACATGTAGAATGACATGTCTGTATATTGCACATACCTGATATGGTGAAACATCATCCAAGACATATGACACTGTTAGTTTTGGACTATGAACAATATATGTTGTTGGTCATTTGTCCCATTAAGACACTTCTACAGGGTGCCTGTTGCAGCACTATCAGCAGGTTAATCGCCACAACGCATGGACAGTTGAATGTGTGTGCATTGTGTAATGTGTTAATGTGTGTCATGCACGCATTGAAACTTAAGTGAATGTCACATGATAATAATACATAAGCATGACAGATACATGGTATGCATGCATAAAAGTGCATATACAGACTAACCAATTAAATTGCAATCCCCATGTTGGCAGCATAAAACAAGTGGAGCACACAGACAATACCTACCAACCAGAGGGACCAGACTGATGTGGATCAGACTTTCGAATGATTTCACAAGCTATCAGCCTGAATGAATCCCGCCTGGCCTGTGCCATCACATCGAAGAAGGACCTCATTATGTACCTCATCTGTGTTCAGAACACATCGGTCATGACCTCCCAGATCTCCTCCTGAAAATCATCTCTGTAAGAGTAATGGTGATGTCTCCTCTGGGGTGCAGGCAGGATGTCTCTGGCAGGGGCAGGTCCAAGTGCCTCTGCATCATTGTCATCATTGTCACTGTCTTATTCATAAGAATCTGGCAGTGGCCTCGCATGTGCCCGTTAATGTCTTCAGATTGGTGAACAGCATGAAGTACCATGCTCTGTAAAGCTTAATTGCAAAACACAACAGAAAAGAAAGTAATATGTCTATCATGCAGAACAGTCTCATGAAAATCGTAACATAACACAATATCATTATGATGACAACTTGCACAGGGACTGAGACACATCCATTATGGGCAGTTACCTATGGCCCTGTATGTCATACTCTTAAAAAGGACAACAATTCTATATGCTTAGATATATGCATGAGTCATTAGCTTTGTAAACTGTATGAATGTTCAAAAACATATTTCACTGTCTGCATTCAATGATTTATAGCAGCAGCCACAACTTGCCATTGTAAAAATGAGAAGAAAAGCATGGGACAATATTGTGGAAAACATGCAAACCAGCCTTCTGAGACAAGCAGCCTATTTGGCTCGACATACATCAATGCCATGAGTACAACATTATAAACAATGAGATATGTTCAATTAAAACAACTTTATCCATATCAGAATGCAATATATATCTGTTAATGGTAGTATTACATGTGTACAACTGTATCCATCATCTTCAAAAACAATCAGGAATCAGAAGACGTACAAAACAAAACTTTGTGAATATGCTTGTTGATTATGAACTTCTGCTGTCAAATGGGTACCTGCTCAAGTGTCAAGTCATCTTAGGCTGCAGTAGTGTTTTTTACAAACACGCCCATGGTATGAGAGGCAGATGCAATGCCAATGTTGAACTGAAGGCTACACCATACAGTCTGCAAACAGCAGTGCTAATTCTGACACAGCAGACTTCCATTAACTCTGTGAATAGGAAGGCTATGCAAAACAGATCAACCATCAGAAAACACAACCAGACATACAAGTTTGACAAACCATGCATCATAAGCAATAATCACAGCAGTTACAGTTGCATGTAAAACATTCACCTTAAAACCTGTGTGACAGATACACACAACAAAATGTCATTTATGATTTGGAAGTTAAAAAATGTGTGCTGACAAAAATGGATCAAAAATCCATATCAGAGCTATAAACTGTATACACTGTTGTAATGACAGCTACCATTTGTTGATTTCACTTACTTTACTTATGCATAGTGAGTATTCCTGCATTCTAGTCATTAAACATGTTCATTTGAAAATGACAGGTCTGAAACAGTAGAATATGCATCTCAGTTCATAATATACATAAAATATTTAATATACCTTTCCCCCTCTGCTAACTGTAGTCTTGTCATTTGAAATAATATATATATATATATATATATATATATATATATATATATATATATATATATATATATATATATATATGGGTTCCCTTCAGAAGTGTGAAATACTGAAATGTCGAATTTTAGTATTTCAAGCCCAAGAAGTCGAATTCACATAATACCGAAAGTTTAGAAGCATGAAATTTAAAACCTTGAATACTGGAGGTTTTGAATTTCGTGCTTCTAAAGTTCTGCTATGGTCATGTATTCAGGTAAGTGTCTGTGTGTGTTAAGGGGTTTGGGTAGGGGCTGTGGTGTGTGTCAGGGTGTTTTGTTGCTGTGATGTGTGTGTGAGAAGAGAAAGTAGCTTGTGTGGTGGTGTTTTGTGTGTGTTTGTATGTAGTGTGACCGCGAAGTGAGAATATTTAAGTAGGGGGTGTGTGGGGGGTGCAGCGGGGCTTGCCCCCCTGCATTAATGTAGTAGAGTGGTTGTGTGTGTTTGTGTGGTGAATGGTGTGTGTGTGTGTGTGTGTGTGTGTGTGTGTGTGTATAGTAAAACTGTGAAATTCAAAACTTCCGGTATTCGAGATTTTGAATTTT